>NW_027069645.1:275564-378555 GCF_002906115.3 Quercus suber | reverse complement strand
TGTGGTGGTGGTTTTGGAAGGTGGTTCTAGTGTGATTGAGCAAACTGGAATTGAATCCTTTTTTCCACCAAGGGTAAAGGTTTGTGCTGATTTGTTGGATGAATTTTTCAAAAATGCCACATTTTTTATCAATTGGCGATGATTTGATGTGTGGTACTTGCTTAACTTTGTGTGAGTCATCTACCAGTATATGTTGTTAACAAGTAGTTCATGCTTTCTTCATCTAAAATGTTAGTTATGCATTAACTTCTAGAAGCATGGATTATAATCCAAATACAATTTTTTACTGTTATTTTAAGGTTTCCTGGCTGCACTTTGTGATCTTAGGTCTAACATTTCTGGAATCTTTTTTTATTATTTATTATTTTTAGTTTGAGTGCATATTTATGAGTTTGATTAGAACACTTCTAACAATGTCTTCTCCAAATCCTTAGTTTGTCAACTTCATCAGCAACTGCTCTTCCCAAAAGGTCTTGGCATGGAGCTTGGTAAATCTCAAAAGACAAACCAGTTCTTGGAATATTTGAAATATATAATTAAATCTCTTTAATAGAACCATTTTCTTTTTATAGAAAATACTTTTTATTTATTTATGTTGCATTTAGAAAATTATTAGTGATATATAAATTATGTTTTTATATTCAAAGTGGTATTAATTGAGTTCCGAACTAAGTCCAAGATTCAACTGAAGATAAAGGCAGTCTTGAATTTCTCGAATGTCTCTCATTTGACTTTCTATCGATTGAAGAGTGCATGATGATTGGCTCTAAACTAGTCCCGATCTATCGAGAATTGGGAATGCTGATTCTATACAGATTAGTCACCTATCCAAAGGGAATTCGAGCCCTACATACAAGATTATATAAGGGACACATAAAAGTTGACAAATAAGAGGTTTCAGAGAGCTTGTGTCATAAAACTTCGAAAATACTGTAGAAATTTATATCACTACAATACCGGAGTTCAAATAGAGAATCTGAAGATGTATTATGGAGGATAGTGATAAAGGTAAAACCATGGTGTACATCCCTATTCTAGAGCTTAGAAGAATCTTCAAATGTAGTGTGGGGACACATTTTAAGTACAATTGGAGGAACAACTAGGAACATTGAAATTTTCCTTAGGGTTGGTGATAACCCTTGGAGTGTTTTTTTTTTTCCCCCTTTTCATTATTCCATTGATTTTTTACTTTGTAATTATTACTTGTTGATTTGTTTATTGGGGTTAATAATCAGATCCATTGAAGATCATAATTGGTTAACTTAAAATTTTTTTTTTTTTTTGAGGGCGGTTAATTTAATTAAGTTACTTAATCCTGCAAAAAGGGTCCAAAGGTAACTTTCAAATGTCCACTATTATATATGCTGAAAAACACAAATGGATAAAAAATTTCACATCCAATTCCTATAAAAAAAAAAATAAAAACAAAAACGTTTAAAAACGATTTTGTAACCACATTATTGACTTAAATGGTAAATTATAAAGTTGGTCTTTATTCTTTATATCATGTGTCAATTTAATCTCTAAACATTCAATTGTGTTAATTTGACTTATAACATTTTAGTGTTATGGTAATTTAGACTCGTATATCTTTGGATGAAAAAGTTGATGGGTCAGATAGAATATAAAAATAATTTTTCATACCACATCAACCCACTATGTCAGATTAAAAAAAAAAAAAAAAAAAAATTAAATCTATAAACGTGAGAGCGAAACCGAAGGACTACACCCATGCACAAACCACAATCCATCATCTGGCGGAGGAGTTTGTCATTTGTGTTATTCCAAAGCAGAAGAGGAGTGAGTCACAAGTAGCACAACACAACAACATATTGTGTATACACATATTCAAATATGTGTATTTTCTATAGTTTAGTATTACAAAGGTAGAGCAAGTAGGTAGTAGCTAGGTACGTAGCATTATGTGGAGGCTCTTACTCAACTACCATTTCTCATCCAAGATCAAGGAAGAAGACCCTTCAAATCTATGACTTTTGTAGCATCACCAAGACACCAACACCAAAGATATCCAAGATATTTCCTAAGAAATCTCTAAATTTCTGTGACATGACAATTGGCGGTCTTTCATGGCGTCCTCTGACATATTCATGAACCTAAACCCAGAAGTTGTTTGGTTTGTTAAAATAGAGGGAAATGTATGGTTCCGACATGTTTTCGTCTTAAAAGAATGATTTACAATAATTAAATAAACTTACAAGAAGTTCCGGTCAGATAATACGCAAGCAATGCTTTCATTGCATGTTGATGTTGATGCCACTGATCAAGTCAGGCTTTGTTGCTGCATTGACTATTTGCTGGCTAATATTTGTAATGTATGAACACATGTGCACTGGCATCTAAGATTAACTTAACCATACAACTTAAATAAACTCTCAAGCTAGCTGTAGTGTTCAAGTGGAGTAAAGTTTAAGTATCCATTTGGATATAGCATTTCCAGCGTTTCCAACGTTTTACGTTTTCAGTCCGTGGGACCCACGGTTACAGTACCTGGAACAAAAATGCCCAAAACGCGTAGCTGTTTTCCTCAACGCACCATTTCAATAATTCTTCAGACTGTGTTACTGTGTACTATTCTCATGACCACATCTGAATGCACCGTTTTGGTATTACACCCATATGATCATCACTCACGAAACACACGCAAAAGCAAAGGATCAACAACACGGTGTAAACAACTCATTTCCAACGGCTAACTCCTCAATTCTAGGTCATTCTAATTTGAGAAGACTAATGTGCCAGAGATGGAATCAATGCACGTGAATGCTCTATCCTCTTTTGAAATGAATTGCATCTACCCACCACACTCCAAAAAACCATCAAAACAGGAAACACCGTAACAAACGAACCCACCCTGTTCTTCCTTCACTTGAGCCCACCTTCTCTCTGCTTGGGACGTCGTTGCTGCCACTGTGGGCTCTGCATTTATCTTTAAGTGTGTCTAACTTCTCATACTCTCTAATCTATTGTGTGTGGTTTTTTTTTTTCCATGAAATTACTCTGTGGTTTTGTGTTAACATTTGTGTGTGGTTTTTGTGTTTTCCATGTCACTAGTATGTGGGTTCTCTTCCAACCTATGTTGTATTGGAATATATGAGTTAATTTGCATTTTTCATGTGGGCATCTGTAACCGATTATGATATGCATACGAATTGTTTGTTGAAATGCCTTAATGAGTATAGAATTTCGTTGTAGCAAAAATGGGTAAGGGGAAATTGAAGGACACTGGTAATGATGTGAGAACTGGGTGGAAAGATCCAACAGAGCTAAAGCTTTTTGTGATTGTGTGTTGCTCAAGTCCTAGATAGCAAGAGGATGGAGATATTGAGAAAGGAAGGGTTGATGCAGTGATTAAGCAGTTGAGTGAAATGGGAAAGTAGTGACTCACATGCAGTTTAAAAACAAATGGGATCATCTGAGAAAACAGTGGAAGACTTGGAAGGAGGTTTTTGAGCGTAAGACTGGGTTGGGTTATGATCCTGTAACTGGGAAATGGAGGCTAGTGATGAGTGGTGGACTCGAAAGCTTGAGGTTAGTTCACTTTACATAATTATGAAAAACTCAACTGTCTACAACTATATTATGTTCTAACTACTAGTTTTACACATGTAGGTATGTCCCAAGGTATCAACCTTAAAAACAAAGGTTTGCTGAATGTTGAGTCCATGGAAATCATGTTTGAAGGCATGGTTGCAACGGGGAAACATGCATTTGCACGAGTGGTGAAATACCAAAGGAATGCACCGAAGGGTCTAAGGACTCCACTGATAGCAAAGAATTTGTTGATCCCCAATGTCAACCCTTTACGAATGTTGACCCAATGGAGGTTGAAGGCCATCATTGTCGAGGGCAGGATCTACAGTGAATAAGGGGAAATGCTTGGCAAGCAGTGTCCACCTTTTCAGGGGAATTTGCAAGAAACCAAGAAAAAAAGTGTTCAATTATTCCTGCCTCTTCTAGTTGTCTGAAAGCATTCATTCATTCATTCCTCCACCATTCTCCCATTGATCACTTGTGTAATAGATTTTGGAATTTTAACCATATTCATGGTTGAAAAAGTCCTTTCAACAATAGGTGTTGTAATTGGTAGTTGTATAATCAATGGAAATATAAGTTATAACAAATTATTTTATTATTGTCTGTGCATGTGTATGGATACCATTGAAAAAAACACACACACACACAACATATAATATATAAATAAGTTTCTACATAATTATTAGTACTAGTCATTGACCCATGCAATGTACAGGATAATTAAATTAAAATCACATATATTTTAAAAAACAAATAGAGAGTTATGTGTGAAAAAAACTATTAATGAAGAGTTAATAGAAAATTATTTATAATTTAAAATAGTTTCCCATAGATATTGTATAGGCATCAACCAAGTAGGATGCATATTTAAATTAAAAAAAAAAAAGACCATAATGGTGGTGGTGGCTGCTTTTGTTTTATTATTTATTCCAAAAAAGAAAAAGAAAAGAATTTGATAAGATATGAACAAATTAATTGTGGTAAAATTTGAATAGTTTCTCATAGGTATGTATAAGTATCAACAAAGTAGGATGCATATTTTAAATAAATAAAAAAGACAAAACTTTGTCTTTTAACTCTCACATGCACCAACGCTACACACCACCATATGTATAGAGGTTATTACACATCCATGTTTAGTTTCTTATCAATGTGAATTGCCACTTTAATATGAATAATGCGCTCCTCACTCCATATTATTCTACTAATCAATTTGAGATTCCAAAATCAAGTAGGAAACATCTAAACCATTCTCATATGACTATACTTCTCCCTTAGAAAAAAAAAAAAAAAAAAAAAAACTAGGGACTATATCATAACATTAATATAAAAATGATTATTGATGACAAGAAAATTGTGATTTTGATGGTCAGGAATAAGCTATTCTTGTTGTTATTGATGACAATTTTTTTTATAGAGTGGTTTTTCTCAGATATATATAACTATGGTTTTGAAACCCGGACCAGACCATACGGTCTGATCGAGTTAACTGGAAACCGTTCATCAAAATAGTTCTTTTAGCTTTCAAAATCGGCATAAGTAGAAAAAGCAGTGAACTGCACGAACCGTGGTTGAACCTGTCGGTTTTAAAAACCGTAGACGGTTCTTAGAGGTTCAACTTCAAGTCAGATTTTTTTTTTTGGAAGCTTCTCGACCAAGGTGAGATGCTGTCAGACTTTGAGCTTGTATCTCCATTTATTCTTCTTCATTTTTCTTCTCTCTCTCTCTCTCTCTCTCTCTCTCTCTCTCTTCCTTTCTGTGTTTTTGCCATTTTTGCATTTTTGCACTTTCTGGAGTCTGCTATTCTTTGCCCATTTGCCGATGATAAAGACGAACTTTTTATTTTTTCTATCACGGTCTTCCACAAGTCAGTAAATGCTTGGCTGTCAAAGTGTAAAGTGTTAGCACTTTCATCTTTTACTTGTACTAGACACTTGGTTGTCAACCATTTACTTAAGCCTCGTATTAGTATTTATTAGTTAACTAAGTTTTTTAATGGGCAAGTCTGCCACTCTTCCGGTTTTACAATTTTTTTTTTTTTTTTTTTGAAGTTTAATAAATAGTTGACCATTTAAATGGACTTGCGCTGTTGGGCATAACATAAGATTAATTTAAATATAGGCTTGCACAAAAATATTATGTAAGTATGCATGTGTCTATATATATTTTCATTATTTTATCAACTCCTTGATTAAGAAACTTGATTTTTAATTTATTTTTGCTTATAATTTAGTATTTTTTTTAAATCTTTTTTTATGAAAGTTATGATATAAAGAATAAGATAAATCTCAATATTTATTTTGGCTATTTTAGTCAATTTTCTACTTTTACTAATTAATGTATTTATTTATCTTTAAAAAAATTTAAATTAATTATGACGTTATCACGGTTCGACCTCGGTTTAACCTCGATCCAACTTTCAAAATCTTGAACCTCTTCCTTTTCACGGTTCATTAAACGATTCGGGTCTGAAAATCATGTATATAACATACATAGTAGTACAAATTACACCAACATTAGAGAAAATTTGATTGATGAAATTGTTAATTATTAAATCAAAATTACGATTAAATCTAATGTTTTAATCATAAAAACAAAAATTTTCAATTAAAATTTTCACATGTAGATTTTTCATACTAAAAAACTCACTCACAAGTCACAACAATAACAATATTATAAAGTAGTAATCATAGAGAGTTAGAGCATGAAAGATGGCAACATGTCCTTACCTCTGCATTTACTATAAGCAACTCCATGGATACAATGTTACAAAGTGGTCTCATGAAGTCCCATACCTTCTTTGTAAAATCTTCAATTTGTTGTGTGTATTTTCTTTGTGAAAATTTGAGTAAGTATGAAGGGTTTTAACCTTGGCAGGGGTTTATATTTGTTAAAATTTTTGTTATAGAATTTTACTTGAAGTAGAATTTTCAAACTCTTGAAACATATATCTAATAGAGTTTTACTTAAACTAAACTATAATAACACTTGATAAGATAATTAAACCTTGAAGAGAAATAATAAATATATAAGATATAAAACCTAAAATAAAAAGAATATAAAATAAAAAGAAAAAGAAATTAGTGTTGACGTGGAAAATTGTGGGAACTCTAGAGGTTTCGATTTTTATACACACACACACACATAGATTAGGTAAAAAGTTAATAAATTTGAATTCTTTTTACCTAGGCAAACAAAGGGTTGGAAAGCATAATCTTTCAAACTCTCTTTTATTCCAATTTTAGACATAGAATTAGATATATTATTAGATTTCTTATGGTTAATTTACATTGTACTCATTGTATTTTGCATTGAATTAACTTACTTGACACAAAAATTAAAAAAACTTAGATGAGACATATGATATAAAATTAGACTTCAATTGAAATATAATTTGGACTTTAATTGGATTTTTTTTTTGGTAGTATTGGCTTTAAATGTATATATATGATGTGTAAATTAGATATAATTAAATTTTTTTTTTAATTTCATCACTTTGGTAAGTTGTCCTATCATTTTTTAATTTTTGAAAAATCATTTAGATAAAACCGAACAAGCCGAATCAATTTCTCTTTGTCAAAACAAAAAATAAGTGATATAAATTCAGGCACGCAACACAGAGCAATACTCAAATTCTAGGGTATACAACACCCCAAACATTAGCTAAAAGCTGATATAAAATAAAATGAGGAGGATATGACTTATATAATATCTAGGGTATACAACACCCCAAGCATTAGCTAAAAGCTGATACAAAATAAAATGAGGAAGATATGACTTATATAATACAAAATTATCACTAAGATAATATCCTTCCTATTCCCAAAATGTCCGTACAGTGATTCCCTTCTCAGTGAGTGTATTGAATATCAGTCTCATCAAAAAGCTAGAGAGACATGTAATTAGAGATCAATGCATTATACCACCGGGCCTGCTGGCCCAAATGGTACCCGGTCAAGTCTAGTGACCTTCAACTTAGGGTTCTAGCCTCTGCATAAACAATTACCCAGCAAAAAAAGAAAAGAAAAAGAGATCAATGCATTATAAGAGTGAGAATTGTCAGTCATAGAACCATGTGCTGATAATGGTAACAAACAATTTGTGTATATTTCAATGAGCAGCTTGCGGATGTTGAGATTATATGCATCACGAAGACCCCAAAATTCAGCTGTCATGGAGTGGGTGTATCCCCATCATGAAGATCCCAAGTAGCTTATTGTGGGAACTGCAAGTTGTCTTTTCATCACCTGGTTTATGGTCTTTTTTTATTATATATTTTTTCTGAGCAAATTCATCGAGTATTATTTACTGTTTCTTATATCTATCACTATTTTAATAAATAATAACTCATCCAATGCGTGGGTATTTGGAAAATATTCTATAATCTCATATGTCTTTAAAGTCAATGATTTACTATTGATAGTTTATAGAGCTTCATGTATTATATATGTTCTTCTCTAATTAAAAAAAAAGAAAAAAAAGAATCATTATATATAATATATGCAGATGACGGTAATAATTGAACAATTTTGATAGTTTATAGAGCTTCATGTATTATATATGTTCTTCTCTAATAATAATAAAAAAAAGAATCATTATATATAATATATGCAGATGACAGTAATAATTGAACAATTTAAATGTGTAGTTTAATAACCAAACCAGAAAAAGATAACTAGGGGGCTCCACAGTCTACAGTACATGGGATGTGTTGAAATTGTGCGTGGATCACAAAGCATATATCGTCCAATGCAAAATGTACTAGATAATTCTACTAGATAATTATTTTTGTAGATAATTAGTTAATTATTTCTGAAAGATAGATGATTAATTAAAATTTAAAAATCCTTATAATTTTTTGGCATGCTTTGTTCATTTAGTTGCTGAAAATTAGGTTAAAAGTTAAAAATCATATTTATCCTAAAACAAAGTGCCGATTGGGACACAACTTTGTCATTTTGGCACTTCACCCATCTAGCATGAATTTTTAACTTCTAATTCAATTTTTCTACTATGCACTCTTATCCTATCACCTTTTGAGATAAATTTTAGATCAAATAGCCTTGAAAATGACGAAAGTCTAATAAATTGATCGAGCTCCAACCTCTATAAATAGAAAGGGATAACGAAAAAAAGGAAAAAAAAAAAAAAAAAAAAAAAAAGGATTTCGTAGCTTCATTTGGTACTTAACAACACTCGTAGAGAACTATAACAAAGTAGGGCTGTATGATTCCCAAACTACAGAGACAAGGTAAGTAAATAAATATATTTTGGACCACTTTTTCTTCTTAAAAAATTGATTTACCCCACCAATAAATAAATAAAAGAATGATTTACAAGATATATATATATATATATATATATATATATTAATCGTGGGGATTTACAATAATTATTAAATATAAGCTTACAAGAATATGCAAGCAGTGCTTTCGTTGCATGTTGACGTCACTCATCAAAGCATGCTTTGTTGCATTGACAATTTTTCTGTCTAATATTTTTTGTAATTATGTAGGAACGCATGTTGTGTACTGGCATATAAGATTAACTTAAACATAAAACTTAAATAAACTCTGAAAGCTTAGCTGTAGTGCTTCAAGCGAAGTCAAGTCTAAACATTATTCACATGCATTTTATATTTGACTTTTTGTAACTCTACAAGACTACAACTAATTAATGTTACATGAAGCTATTGTGCGAAGTAATAATAAACATAATAGTAAAAAATATTATCTTTCAAAATAGGTGTTTATGGTTTATTCAACTCACCTCACATATTGCTTGCTCTATATCGATTGCCAACTTCAGTATTGTTGTTGGGGGTAATGTTAAAATCCATAGTGCCTAAAAAGAGCTCATTCACATGACCACTTTTATCTTCATAACTATAAAAATGTAATTCCTAATTGATCTTTAGATTTATCACGTTATTTATCAACTATATATAATAGCAAGTATGAGTTTCTAAGATCTCTAATAATTGCATTTTACAATGTCATCATCTACAACATTTACTATTTGTGCGTGAATATCATGGTATCGTCATTTGACGATTTTCAGAAATATTTTCTAAGATTGCTTTATCAATTTTTATTGTGTTTCACAAAAAAAAAAAAAAAAAAAAAAACCTAATAATTCAAAGAAATTCATTTCTAGGGATCATGCAAATAGAGCTTGCATATATAGGTTTACGACAAAGAACATCCAACATNAAAAGGATTTCGTAGCTTCATTTGGTACTTAACAACACTCGTAGAGAACTATAACAAAGTAGGGCTGTATGATTCCCAAACTACAGAGACAAGGTAAGTAAATAAATATATTTTGGACCACTTTTTCTTCTTAAAAATTGATTTACCCACAATAAATAAATAAAAGAATGATTTACAAGATATATATAATATATATATATATATATTAATCGTGGGGATTTACAATAATTATTAAATATAAGCTTACAAGAATATGCAAATAAAATAATAACCATGAAAACATTAAAATTTATGATTAATTTTTGAAGTAAAGTTGAATATCTTTGAAGGATTTTAATTATAATTTTTTTTATTCCTTGTAAGAGATGGATAATTTAATTAAGTAGAATAAAATTGTGTTAAGTTATTTTTATAAAAAAAAAAAAAAATTGCTAAGGAGTTGGACCGCACGGTTCTTAACACCGGTTTGTATGGTCCAATCCCGGTTTTAGGGGTTCACGGAATTGCCACATATGCCCGGTTCTTTATGCTTAAAAAACCAGTTTTCATCCCGGTTCATGATTTTCACGGTCCGACCTCCCGGTCCGGTCCGGTTCTGAGAACTATGGATTTTTGTGTGTCACCCTTGGGCAAGGGTCATTCTAATCTTCTCTGTATCGGATGTACGTACCTGAAGGGAGATTTTTAATTGGCAAGTAGAAGCAGTACATCAAGACAACTGGGGACCTCTCCTCCATCCAAATCAATTACATTATTGCATTATTACTAATTTACTAACATTCTTAGCATACCGCGGCAGCCCATGTGCTAATTTGTTTGCCAACCCACAATTATATGACTAAGAGAAGAGAACGGTCTTGTTAATGAGTGTCAAGGATATTATAGATTAATATTAAATATCAATTATAAGCTACAAATAACACCGATTGAAAGATTAAAAAGAATAAAACGCTTAGAATTCAGTAATTCACTAGTCCGCAAACATGTGTTTGAATGTCTCTCTTGAATTAGTATGGATTAATTTTTTACTTTATGCAACTGTATTCAGATAGATTGATAATATTAATTATTATTATTAAAAAATTCACATCTCAAAGCCTCAAACTATGAATACCTAATGCTAATTTCGCCACAAAAAATTGGGACACTATTTCCTTATAAAAAAGTGTTGCGCATCCTACTTTCTACCTATGAGATATTCCAAACAACACTTTTTTATAAGGAAATAGTGTCCCAATTTTTTGTGAAACTGTCCTACTTTCTACCTATGAGATATTCCAAAAACCAATGGACTGATAGACGATATATAGCAGTGGATTGAACCAAGGACCTTTGTTTTTACATCACACCTTAAACTAATGAACCCACTACAAGGGTACCCTTGAGGATGTATTATTATTCCTTTTTTTTTTTTTTTTGATAAATGTTTTAGCTAGGTAATCAAAATGGTGTACATGCATGCCAATAACAGGTGTCTTGAAAGTAATTTTCTATTTTCCCTTCCAAGTATCAAGTTATATTTTTATATCCAATGTAAAATACAAAAATATAATTTGACAAATTACTTTTTTTTTCCCCACAGCTTAATGCTATACAATAGAATATACAGGTCAATTTTTATTGTTTGACAATTTTTTATTATTTAATTTTCAAATTTTAGATTCAAGGATGTTATTTCATTAATTTTAGGTGTTCAAATACTTTTATAGTAGAAGTTTTATATATGGTAGGGTATCAATTAGGATCTTTCTTAGACAATTTTTTGTTGTCAAACAAATTTTATGGGGTTTCTAAATGGACTCCAAGTCTGTATACAAATTTTCAATTCAAAATTTCATTCGTAAAAATATCATAAACATTTTTCTCAATACTTTCTCATGGATTCTAGATTTTTGTTGTTGATTCAAATAACCTTGAATGAATTTAAGGGTTTTTTTTTAGCTAGAACGAGATCAATCCTTACTGATTTCTATTTTGCATCTATTGGTATCAATGCTCGTTAGCATCCTGATATGGCAAAAGGCAATGGACAACGACCCTTTTGATGGTGCTCATAGGGTGCAGGCCCTTAGGGTGGCGATTCAAGCTCATGGTGAAAGAATGACTGGTGGATTCTAAGCGATTGGCAACATGCTCATCGACTTGTGTCTGAATACCAAACATGCTTGTGAAGACAGTAAGGATACTTGTGCCAGATATTAAACTCATGGTTGACCTATTAATTGGCACATTCTTAATTTTATCGATATTTATGCTTTGATGGTATATCAATAAATGACACTAATAAGATTTTATATATTAGAACTTGGATCTTAAAGATTATTTTGCTTACACAAACATCCTTAAAGATTTCAAGTTGTAACTTGTATCAAGAAAACTGGAGAGTGACTTAAAAGAATGGTGGAACGATTGCGATACAATATTTCTGAATGCAGATTACGATACAAAATATTTCTGAATGCAAAATTGTTAGCCAAAAATTTCCTCATGCCCAATAATGAAAATATTGATTGTTAATTTTTCCTTCTCCCATGATTATGATGAGATATTGTTTTCTACTAGTTATTCTCATAGACAAAATAATTTATTTAATAGGTATAATTGCAATTGAAATCTCATTATTATTTTACTATAGGAAGATGAAAATTTAGATGTCAATGAGTGAGAAAAATATTCAATTAATGAAGTCGAACGAGATCAAGTTCTTTCACGATCAGTATAGAGCATACAATAGTTTTCTCCTATCAATTTCAGAATTCATCAATTTAAATGATTACGGTAATTTGTTTGTTTTTAGACCCCTTAAAACACAACCAGATTAACCTAGTTAATAAACCAAGTTATTACTTAGTCCAAATTCCAGATCTAGGTTAACAGAATCATATAATCATATCAATGTAAAGTGTGGAATATAAAGAACACAAAGATATGATGACCCAGGAAACCAAATGAGTAAAAATCTGAGGAGGATTTAACCTAACTATCCTCAAGGTAAACCTGAATCTACTATGAAAGAATCGAAATTTTACAATAGCGACTTAGACCACTAACATCCTATTGCTACCCACCAGTAGAAAACTTACTGACACGACCACGTGCAAGCCACGTGCAAGCTCCGAGACCACAGACTCCTTCTTTCTTGGATTCTCCAATAAGTACAAGCACTCCCAATTGCGTATCTTTAAGCTCTTTAGTGCAGCAACTGAATGATCATCAAGTTCTTAAAGAAATATCCTTCTTGATAATCCTAAGCATGTGTGAAGGCAACCATCTCTCAGATCTCACAAGAGATTCACACAAACAGCAAATAGAGTAACATAAAAAACGTGGCTAGGGTTTCCCTTTTATACCTAGGGCAAAACATAAAACCCTACACGTCATATAGGCTTAGGGCTAAGTTGGAAAAATCTGCAAAAAAAACTTTCTGCCCGAGATTCGATCGATCAAGTCTAAGCTTCGATCGATCGAGCTAGGCCGAAATGCATACTTAATTCTACAACAACTCGATTCCAACTTTACATAAAAAGCACAACTCTGAGCAAGTCTAAACAAGACTAAACAACCTGTTTTGATCATGGTTTGCCAACAATACATATTAGAGTTCTAATACATTAGTTCCTAAGTACTTAGGACTTAACATAATTTACTTTAAAAGAAATTTTATATTTGCAATGTCTATCAAATTAAGGTAGAAGATTCTTCTAGTTAAAACTTTGTTTTTAAAACATTCAATAAAGTTGATAGAAATTTCAATATTCATTTTCGAGACAGTTTTTACATTGATCAAAATTTAATGTGTGTGTATATATATATATATATATATATATCGGCATCCCATGTAATTAACTTCTTGTAATTAAGAACTGCAGTCTGCAAGTTGTTCTTCTTCCACCACCTGATTTATAGTCATTTTTTATTATATGTTTGTTCTGAGAAATTTCAACGATATTATTTATCGTTTCTTATATTTAAAATTGCTTCATTAGTTAACTCATGGACTTCATGGGTATTAGGAAAATTAATATTCTGTATTCTCATATATGTCTTTAAAGTCAATGATTTAGCATTTATCGTTTATAGAGCTTTCATATATTGTTTAAGTCATTGTATATGTAGATGACAATGATACTTGAACAACTCTTGTATTTTAATCTACTCAAAGTAGAAAACGATAACTAGTATCTGTCTGTGAGTAGATCACAAATCATATATGGTCCACGATTCGAACATTAAATAGGCCAACTATTACATAGTATGTGTCTGTGAGGAACGCTTGCACGCGTTTGCCAGAATTATGTTAACTCTACGGAAAGGTCTTAATATATATTCAAACTTTTCTCATGCCAAGATTGTAATCGTGAAATGTACACTCATAGCATGGATGAACCAAAATAAAATATAAAATACAAATAGAAAAAGACAAAGGCATTTGGTAATGAATGTTGAATTTCCTTATGCCATTAGTTTAAGAACGTCAAGTGCTTTTCTTTTAAATATTTTCTGCACATTCTTCCGTTGGAGTAATCCATACGATGTAAAAAAATATTCCAGATTATCTATTGTAATATATCCTAAATTCTTCAGAATTGTGATCAATCATTAAACAAACCCTTATTTATTCTTCAAAACAAAAAACATCAGTATTTATAATCTATAATCTATATAAAGTTGTTAACTGTGGGGCCCTAAAAACTAGTCTCCCGAAGAGTACTATGCGGGTTAGCAATATGACAATTAACACAACTTGTAGAAAGTTAGAAACTAGGAATAAACACTCTACAGTGGAAAACACAAGCAATTGGTTTCTTTGATTTAACTTTTTGTGAGAATACAACTCAGACACTACAATAGGAAATCCCCTTTTTTCCCGCGGTACCGCTCTTTTTTTTTTTTTTTTTTTTTTTTTTTTTTTTTTTTTTTTTTTTTTTTTTCTCTCTCTCTTTTTTTTTTTGGTTCCTCTCTGCTTCTGTAACCTCCCCCTCCCTTTTATATCTTCCACTTTCGTTCTTACCACTACAGCTGTCCTGTTGCCTGCCAGAGCCTCAGGGATATTTTTTTTCCTTCACTTTATTGGTTTTCTCCCCATCCACTCCTGGAACTCTGACTGTTGGGGGTTTTAGGTACTATTCAGGTTGTCTTATGTGCATTCAATGCAGCAAAGGTTAGGTAAGAATCCCTTTATAAATGCGGAGGTAAAAATCTTTAACCTTCTTGTGGATTTTGGAAGTTCCCCGCGATTACCAACATCTCTTGGGGGTCATGCATTGATTATCCATGCTTAATACCTCAGGGAAGTCGACGCTTTCCCTTTTCCTTGAGAACTGATTTACCGTAGTAATCCTCTTTACCCATCATACTCGAGATGATTCAGCTTTTGCTTCGTTCATGGTTTATAACCTTTTGCAGATTCCTTTCAATACATAGGTCAGGCCCAAGTCATTCCCTGTGGAAGTCATGCGTTCTTATCCATGCTCAATACCTCGGGGAAGTCGATGCTTTCCCTTTTCCTCGGGAACTGATTTGTCGTAGTAATCCTCTTTGCTCGTCATACCCGAGATGATTCAGCTTTTGCTTTGTTCATGGTTTATAACCTTCTGCACATTCCTTTCAATACACAGGTTAGGCCCAAGTCATTCCCCGTGGCCCAATTACCTTTTGGGTTCTTGGCCCAAGTGGAGATCGCCCCACTCCCTACAATAGCCCCCCATAATCTCCAGGTCATCATAATTGACGTAGGGATCGTGGTTTGAGAAGAACGTGGCAATTATTAACTGGTATTTATGAACATTGGTGGCCTTAGGCAATAAATGCCGTAGACACGCCCAAGCTTCTCGCCCCACGATTTACAGCACGTGTTATTGAATGGATGATTTACGGCGAGAAAGGAAGGGTCTTACCTGTCCCTTCATCTCCCCCCTTTTCCCTTATATAAGGGAGAACTTAGACCTGTGTTGAGGCTCCTTCTCCATTATCATTCTACCAGAACTTCTAAAAAGCATTTCTTCTTTCTCTCCACCACTTCCTTTTCCGATGATCTTCAGGCGGCTTCTAGCTACCCACCTTCTCTCTGCTTTTCTTTTCTGTTGTAAGTTCATCTTCCTTATTTCCTTTAGATCTTAGTTTAAGTTTCAAACTCTTCTTCACAGTTCATTCTTTGCTTACAATGGGGAAGTTTAGATCTATGATTGATACCCCTGAGAGATTAGCTGAGTTTAGGAGGAAATATAATTTTCCTGACGATGTAGAGGTGAGTCATTGCTCGGATTTCGAGGCAATACTCTTTAGAGGGGAAGGTAGAGTGGTAATCCCACTCATTGCCATTGTAGAGGGGGGAGTTAGGATTCCCATGAGTGACCTTTTTACTAACTTCCTATGCCATTTCAAGGTCTATCCCGACTAATGTACCCCTAATGTTTTTAGAATCGTTAGTAGCATAGATACTCTTAATAATGTGCATTGATAATAGCCTAATTTTGCATATTTATATCATTATTAGAAAGCATTATCATACTTATTTTGAGTTAATTCATACATTTTATATTTGGTTTTGGAATAATACTGAATAATCAATTTTGTGCTTAATTGAATTTTATTGTGTGAATTTGTCTTTTGTAGGAGAATGGAATTAAATAAGTGGATTTGTGCAAAGAAGAAAGCTAATAGACTTTACTTTTACAAAGGCCATGATGAAGTTAAAGAAGGCCAACCCAATTAAATTTAAGTCCAATTGGAGTAAGGAATCAAAGGAAATTTGCACCAAATCCAAGTCCAATTCGGATTACGATTCCAGCCTGCACATCAGTTAGTATATTTAGTATAACTTTCAGGTCAAATGTCCAATCGAGATGATTCAAGTTGTGTTGGAAAGTTGACTTAAAGGGTTACAACTTTGTAGTTTACCAAAAGTATGAATTCTGATGTTAAATGGGTCAAAATCGTCAGTAAAGTGAAGCTTAAAAATCTGGGATTTTCTCCAAACGGGAATTCAACTTGTAATAGGATTCCTTGATCTATTTTAAGGCTCTTTAGGGCAAAATTTGAAAGGTGAGTGCTAGGGCTGAACGTATAGAGAGCTGTGGCTACCTCTTTGGTTTTCTTCCATGATAGTTAGTTTCATTTTATTTGTCTAGTTTAATGTTTAGTATTTTTATTCTTGTGTTTTATTTCAATTACCATGAGTAGCTAAATTTATAATTAGGGTTAAGGATGAAACTTTGTTAAGGATTATTAGTAATATTTATGTGATTTGATTTTTCCCACAATAGTTGTTCTTTAATGATTTAAATTGTTCTTGCTTCATATCAATTGACTAAGATGGGATTTTAGGGGTGTGTTTGGATACCGCTTATTGCTGAAAACTGAAAACACTATAGCAAAATAATTTTTAATTGTGTGAATAGTACCATGAGATCCAGTTTTAAAGTTTTTTTTTTTTGCTAAATAAAGTACTTGTGGGTCCCATGAATAGTGTACAAGACCCACTGGAAAAGCTTAATTTTGCTGAAAACACTTTTCTCTTCCTACACTGTAGCCGTGGGTCCCACATCTGAAAATGTGAAATGCAGACGCACATATATTCATCACAATCCAAACAGATACTAGATATAAGGTCAATCATGTTTTTCTCATGATTTAGGATTTGTCTTAATTAATTGAATGTTTGGTTTATTATTTTTTGATTATAAAATTGGATATCTCTTGTGATTTTTTTGTCAACGGATACAATTGATGATTTGATTTTATACTTAAGAAACGAAGAAGAACATGCCTTTGATTTTTAAAACAAGGATTTTAATGAGAATATTTTCCATGATAGCAAGATTGATTTCTAGATTATCATGCAATAGATGAAAAAAATTAATGATCATAAACATATGCTAATATGAATTAACAAGGCGGATTTCAAAACCTTAATTCATTTCTCTAGATTGTTTACATCTCATTACTACTTTATAATATCTTTGCTTAGTTTGATTATTTTCTTAATATATTTAATTGCAAACAACCAATTTTTATTAAACTAGATTAGGATTAATTTGGTTAAGATTTAATTAATTTTCCTACGTTCATTTAAGTCCCTGTGGGTTCGACTTCATTCTTGTCAAACTATACTTCGGTACGGTTCGTACACTTGCGAGTACTTTAAAATTTCACAACACTTAACAAGAAGCTCAAATTAAAACTTACTGAGCATGACATCAGCTACATCTATAGTTTCCAAGATAGTAAGACTTCTGGATTTTACTTTAAGATGCGACATGGGGAGGTGAGGCTCGTTTCTGGCCTTTCGAATTCCGATAAAGAGACCAAGGGAGACTATCTGATTTTCTTGGGGAACTAGTACCCTAGCGGAATCTATTGCCCCATGAGAGCGGGTAAAACATATGGGTAGAATTTATAGGGTTTTTTCCTTTTACTAACTTGTTGCTTATGATTTACTCCACTCTCAGTCTATTTCAAGTATCTTACATGACTAACCTTTGTTCGTTCATTTTCTAGTGGATTTTGCATTTAAAAAAGAAAAGACAACTAATCAACTCCACGGACTTGAATAGATTGCTTAGATCGCCAATTTATCCTTATATCGACGACCAACTCCGTGTAACTTACTTAATACTTGGCTATTCCCCTCCTCCTTTTCACTCTTGCGGGTCTTGGTGTTACCATCGCTGAGCCAACTCTAGCTGATCGCTCGCGATGCCAACGAAGAAAGAAAACAGGCAACGTTAGTATTTGCACTCCTTCACCTACCTGCATAAGACTGCCATCCCCCTAGGCATGTCTCCATCCGAGATGCCAATTCAAAGAAGTGGAGTTACTTTGGCACAGCTCTTAGCTACTCTAGTCGTGCCAATGTCCTAAACTCCTCCCCTCCTCACTGCTAATGCTCCTGTTGTCACCCAAGTTGCTCCAACAATTGCGGTAGCAGGAACTCCTGTTCGAGAGACTAGAGAGGGTGGAAGCATCCGAGGAGAGTGGGCTAAACTTTTGCAGTCCCGGATTCTTAAAATTCCCCTCTAGATCTAGGGGATTCCAGTGTTAACGTTGTAGGAGCTTCTGTCTACACTCATTCTTTCACCATGGATGGGGTCCCTCTTCCCGCGGCCGATAGGGTCAGGCCGTGGAGGGAAGGACGTGGAGGTAAGGTTGCTGAGAGTGTAGGTGAAGCTCTCCTCTTACCTAAGGACATGAAGCATTGGGAAAAGTGGGATGATGACTCCCTTCTTCTTAACATGAAGAGAAAAGCTATCATGGTAACCATCTCTTTCTCTCATTATTTCTCATTACTTTACTTATACTATATTTTTTTTAACCAATGTTTCTCTGATATGGTAGGGATACCAATGTTCCGTGCTAATTACGGAGAGGTACCAGGCAGCTAAGGCTAAGGCCGAAGAGCTGAGTAATGACAATGAGGATCTTCTTAAGAAGATTGCAGACGTCATGAAAAGGTCTTGGAGTTTGAGAGGCCGCAGTCCGAGGTAGAAGAGAACACCAAATCCATCATGGAGAGAGCGAAAACTTTGGAGAAAGAGCTGCAGGAGGTAAAGAAGTGTCTGGTAGATAAGGATACGAAGCTGAAAAAATATGAGGCCGTAGATGATGCAAGAATTCAAGAGGCCTACTATCAAGGCCAAGATGACTGCATTGCTACCATAAAGCCTGAAGTTTAGCAAAACTTTTATGTGTACTTCTCCAAAGGATGAATGGCTACCCTTGATAAAATGCAAGTAGAGGCTTCCTCCTCCTTAAGGCTGGAAAGTAGTGTACCTATTCCAGCCAAGCTAGTCATCGTTCTGAACCCCAAAATCCAGGCCATCATCGTGTTTAATTCTATCTTGCACTTTTATGTTTAGTTTATGTTTTTGTTTCCAGTTTAGAACAGTCCTGGCAACTACTTAGATGCTTGAAAATCTTCTTACAAATGCTTTGACAGATGTGCATCTATTTTATTCACCATTTTCCTTTTGCCATATTAATAATTTGCTAAGTTTTAACAATGTCTAGTAGCAAAATATTTAATCAAGCAATAACCCTAACTAATCACTTACCTGATATACTTGCTCCTCAAATCACCTTTTGATTCCATTCTTATCAAGAATGAAGTCCCTTATCATGAAATGTTTCTTTCCATGAGTCTTTGCATTGCTATGAGTTCAAATTGAGATGAAAATATGCATTCGCAATTTTCTCGTGGTAGAGACAAGGTCTAGTGCCCCGGGGTTTGCTTTCAATAAAGTTTCAATTTTGTTTCCTGTTAGTGACCTTGAAGTCAGACTAAGGCAAAGAACTCAGTTTAAAACTTACTTGAGGCAAAGACATGGTCTAGTACCATGGGGTTTATTCTCAATAAAGTTTTAATGTCGTTTCTTGTTAGAGTTTGTTTAGATACCGCTTATTGCTGAAAACTGAAAACACTGTAACAAAATAATTTTTAAATGTGTGAATAGTGCCGTAAGACCCAGTTTTAAAGAAAAATTTATTGAAATCTGTATTTATGGGTCTCGTGAACAGTGCACGGGACCCATACAAAAAATGCCAGACGTAGAAAACTTTCATTTTCAGTGCAATCCAAACGTAGCCTTAATGACCCGGAAGTCAAACTAAGGCAAAGAACTTAGCTTAAAACTCACCCGAGGCAAAGACAAGGTCTAGTACTGCGGGGTTTATTCTCAATAAAGTTTTAATTTCGTTTCCTTTTAGTGACCTAAAAGTCAGACTAAGGCAGATAACTCAGCTTAAAACTCACTTAAGGTAAAGATAGGGTCTAGTACTGCAAGGTTTATTCTCAGTAAAGTTTTAATTTTGCATCCTATTAGTGACCCAGAAGTCAGACTAAGGCATAGAACTCAGCTTAAAACTCACTCGAGGCAAAGACAAGGTCTAGTACCACGGGGTTATTTCCCTTTGTTATTTCGGCAGCCCCAATTAAGCTTTCATAGGATTTACTACTGTGTATCGAACTGAAACAAAACAGAAGATCAAATAGTACATAATTTCTATATAATAGTCAAAAGTAATACTTCTTTAAATTAAATACATTCCATGGCCTTGCTATTGGTCTTTCATCCAGATCCTCCAACCGATAAGTGCCAATCCCTAAAATGGATGTGACCCTATAAGGCCCTTCCCAGGTTGGACCAAGCTTTCCCATAGTCGGGTATTCCCTAAAACCTTCCTCAGCACTGATCTCCTAGAATGAACTCCCAAATCTTAACACCTTTGTTATACCCTCGGTTGAGTTTCTGCTAATAGTTTGCTAATCTTACCGAAGTAATATCACAACTCTCCTTTGTCAAGTCTAGATGCTTGCAAAGTAGCTAATCAGTCTTCCCTACTTCAAAAAAGTCTGTTCGAGAGGTTGGTAGTCCCGTTTCCATGGGTATCACAGCTTCTACACCATATGTCATTGAGAATGGAGTTTCTCCAGTAGAACGCCGTGGAATGGTTCGGGATGCCCATAATACGCTTGGAAGCTCTTTCGTCCACCGTCCCTTCAAATCTTCTAGTCTCCTTTTCAAGCCATTCACAATAGACTTGTTGGTTGCTTCTGCTTGACCATTGCCAAAATGCCTTACTATCAAATTGTAAACCATTATCTGATATGAAAACTTTCCGCACACCAAACCATGTTACAATGCTCTTCCATACAAATCTCTTGACATCCACATCTAGGATATTTGTGAAGGGCTCAGGTTCTACCCACTTAGTAAAGTAATCTATTCCTTCCAGGAGCCATCTTCTATTACCCGTGGCTTTAGGAAAAGGTCCTACTATATCCAGCCCCCACTGTGCAAAAGGCCATAGGCTGGATATGTGGTTAAGAAGTTCCTTGGGTTGATGGATGTTAGGAGCAAATCTTTGGCATTGATCACACTTTTTAGAGAACTCTAGTGCTTGCTTGTGCATACTCAGCTACCAATATCCCTAAGTGAGGGCTCGATGTGCCAATGACCTACCTCCCATGTGACTTCCATATATCCCTTTCATGCAACTCTTCCAGAAGTGCTTCAACTGCCTCGAGATGTATGCATAGTAAGTAAGGTCTTGAATGTGACCTCTTATATAACTTCCCACCTTCTTATCCTCGGGCAAAATCCCATCTCGAAGATAGGCCACAATAGGATCCATCTAGCTTGCGAACGGACGCATGATCAGGACTAAACCACTGCCCGAAGGAGCTAAATTGAAAAAAGGTAAAAGTTCAACTAACACACTCTTAGGAAGTGGATCTGCTATTGTGGAAGCTAGAGTAGTTAAAGAGTCGGCATGACTATTGCTACCTCTAGAAATATGTGAGATCTCTACATTCTTGAATTGACACTTTAGCATCCCGACCTCCTTCAAGTAGCTCATCATCCTATGATTCTTAGCTTCGAAATCACCCGTGATCTGACTGATAACCAATTGTGAATCACAATACATGTGTATTCTATCTGCCCCAAATTGTCTAGACATTTTGAACCCCGCGAGGAAAGCCTCATTTTTCGCTTCATTGTTAGATGCAGGGAAACCTAATATGAATGACTTTTCCACTCTGATTCCTTCCAGAGAGATAAGTATAATTCCAAACCTTACTCCTCAGTAGTTTGACGCACCATCCACATACACTTGCCATATGTTGTTACGAGGTTCCCTGGTCTTTCCTTATATTTGCAAAACTTTGGATTGCTTGGGTGTGAATTTCACAATGAAGTCTACGAGGACCTACCCTTTGATAGAGTTTCGGGGCCTATACTGAATACCAAAAGCTCCCAAAGTGGCCCTCACTTGGCTATACTCCCTGTGAAATTTGACCTTCTGAGCAGCGCTTGCAAAGGGTGCTCGGTTAGCATCACTACCGTATGGGCCTGAAAATAGTGGGGTAACCTCCACACAGCACGAATTACTACTAGCACAACTTTTTCCAAGGGGAAATACCACGTTTTTTCTTCCACAAGAGTCTTGCTGACATAAAAGATTGGCTTTTGAACTCCTTTATCCAACCTCAACAGAACAACACTCATTGCATGATTAGTCACAGCCAGATACATATACAGCATTTCTCCAGGCATTAGTCTCGACAAAATGAGAGCCCAAGACAAGTACAACTTTAGCTTCTCAAATGCTTACTGGCACTCATCTGTCCACTAAAAGCCTTTCCACTTCTTCAGCAATTGGAAAAAGGGTTGACATCTATCTGTTGACCGCAAAATGAATAGATTAAGAGCCGCAGTCATCCCAGTAAGTCGCTGGACCTCTTTGGGACTCCAAGGAGATTTTAGGCTTTACAGGGCTACAATTTGATCTGGATTTGCCTCTATGCCCTGGTGGGTCACTAGGTAGCCTAAAAACTTTCTCGAGCTGACTCCAAAGGCACATTTTGAGGTATTCAACTTCAAACGGTGCTTTCGTAATATTTCAAAGGTTTTAGCAAGATCAATGAGGCGATCCTCCATGGCCTTACTCTTTACTACCATGTCATCAATGTATGCTTCCATATTCCTGCCCAATTGCTCTTTGAACATTTTGGTTACCATTTTCTGGTAGATAGATCCCGCATTCTTCAACCCAAATGGCATAACCTTATAATGAAAATTACCAGTAAGAGTAATGAAAGAAGTTTTCTCCTAGTCCTCATGAGCCAAGGCTATTTGGTGAAATCCCTGAAAGGCATCTAAAAAACTCATCCTAGGATGCCCATACATTGCATAAACAAGTTGATCTATTTTAGGTACTAGAAAAGGGTCCTTGGGACATGCCTTATTTAAATTTGTAAAGTCTATGCATACTCTCCACTTCCCATTTTTCTTCTTTACAACCACCGTATTAGCTAGCCATTCAGAATAATAAACCTTTTTAATTGCCCCAGCTTCTTTGAGCTTATCTACTTCTTCCTTCACCGCCTTAGTATGTATATTTGAGAACCTACGAGGCCTTTACTTCTTTGGGGGATACTGAGGGTCCACATTAAGTCGATGACAAATAAAGTCTGGATCCATCTCGGGTGCTTCATATGGATTCCATGCAAACACATCTAAATTACCTACTAAAAACAAGATTAACTCTACTTTTCCCGAAATAGGAAGGTTTTCTTCTACTTGGAATATTTTTCCCCAAGGTCAATGCGTATTTTCTCCAAGTGTTCACAGATATCCTCGGGTGGGGATTGTAGTTGCTACAAGGGATTTATGGACCTAGACTCGGCCTCCTGCTTATGCCTAACAGCGGCTAGTTGAAATTTTCGCACCATACATTGTTCTTCACGTAGCTCTGTAATACCCTGCTTGTTTGGAAATTTCACCTTTTGATGCAAGGAAAAGGGTACTACACCCATGAAATGAATCCAAGGGCGTCCAAGGATCGCTGTGTACAGGGAGTATGAATGCACCACTATAAAGTAGACTGCCTCTTTTTTGCCTTCCACCTTCACGGGAATAGTTACTGGCCTTGCTAGCATAACGATGCCCACCAATGGACTATCATACACTGTCAGATCCTCAGGAGTAAGTCCCAACCCTTCATATAGGTTAGGATACATGATCTCTATCCTGCTACCCTAGTCTATCTTGACCCTTTTGACATCAAAGCCCTCAATACGCAAAGTAACGACCAGGGGGTCCTCGTGTGGTTGTACAGTATCTCTGAGGTCCTTCCCCGTAAAGTCAATGCTTTCTTCTTCCCAACAACTCCTTTTGTGTGCAGGTTCTTCCAATTCTGAATCAGATGCTGAACTCACGGTCAAGACCCTAGATGGCGTTTTTAAAGTTTCCACCTACTTACCAACTGTATGTATTACCCTTATAAGCCCTCCAGCTAGTGTCAAAGTTCTTACAGTGGCTCCTGTTTTTAGGTCTTGCAGGCATGAATCTTCCTGTACTAAGAATTCTGACAAATACCCTACCTTTTCGAGCTGGCACAAATGGTCCTTCAAGGTTTGGCAATCCTCAATGGTATGCCCACGATCCCGATGGTACGAGTAGTATAGACTTTGATTCCTTTTGGTAACATTCCCGCTCATTTTGTTCAGCCAATGAAAATACAATTCATTCTTAATCATTTCCAAAATTCGATAAATGGGCTCTTTATAAAGTGAGCTAACCATCTCCGATCTTTGCTTCTAAACCTAAGGGAAAAAATCCCTCCTAGCCCAAGGGGTCTATTCTGCCTTGACTTCTTTCTTCTCAACCACGGGTGCTTTTGCTTTAGCCTTCTCTTGCAACTAATCATCTTTTAGCCTCTTATACTCTTCTACTCGTTCCATCAGTTGGTTCATATTCGTGACTAGCTTTATGGCCAGTGAAGCCCTCAAGTCAGAATCAATGTGGAGGTAAAAATCTTCAACCTTCTTGTGGATTCTAGAAGTTTCCCATGGTTACCAGTGAACGGTTTTAGACCCCTTAAAACAACCAGATTGGTTAGCCTAGATTAATTAGCCAAGTTGTTACTTAGTCAAATTATGCAATTCTAGGTTAAAGCAATCAAATAATCATATCAAGATATAAAGCAGCGGAAAATAAATGAACACAAGATATGATGACCCAGGAAACCACACGGTAAAAACCTGGGGAGGATTTGACCTAGCTATCCTCAAGGTAAACCTGAATCCACTATGCGTAAGAATCGAAGTTCATATAGAGGGACTACAAGCTCCCCGCTTGACTTCCTAATGCTACCCACCAGTAGAACTTACTGACACGACCACATGCAAGCTCCGAATCCACGAACTCCTTCTTTCTTGGATTCTTCAATCAGCTACAAGCACCCCCACTTGATATTCTTTAAGCTTCAATGGTAGCAACCAAGTTGATCATCAAGATGTAGATAAGATCTCCAACTTGAAAATCCTAAGCTTTGTGTAAAGGAAAGCTCCTCAAAGATCTCACAAGAGACTTACACAAAACAGCAATGTATAAGCAATAATACAATTGGAGCAACCCCCAAAAACGTGGCTAGGGTTTAGTTTATATACCTAGGGTAAAAACATGAAACCCTAAACATTTAATGAAGTAGGGCTGAGTTGGAAATTCTGCAGAAAAATCAACCTGTGTGATTTTCGATCGATCGAGTGTATTCTTCGATCGATCGAGCCAGGCCGAAAGTCCCAAGTACTTCTGCAGCCACTCGATTCCAACTTTATAATAATAAATCAACTTTGAGCAAGCCTAAACAAGAATAAATACATTGTTTTGATCATGGTTTTCCAACATTACAAATTAGAGTTCTAAATACATAAAATCCTAAGACCTTAGAACCTAACAAACTCCCCATTTGGCAATTCGTGACAAAACCCTAATTAACAGCTCAAAGTTTTACAAGTAAAAAAGTCCTTTACAAAGAAATGCTCATAAATTTCAAATTCAGCCTAACTACTATCCATCGGTTGCAAGTGTAGACAGCAGTTTAGTTGAATCAACCTGTATATTCCTGAAATACTCAACAAACGCATAAACGCATGTGTGACAGAAAAGAGTAAAACAACAGGTATAACATTCTTGTAAGATTCACACAACACAAAATAAAGACATATATAAATGATCAACTCATAAATATAAATCAATAAGCAGTGAATCACAAATCAACAAGAATCAATAAAAAACATGTATATCATCAATGTTACTCCCCCTAACATAAATATCTCCAAAAATGATATACAAAGTGAAGCACCTAGATACAATCTAAAAACTCCACAAACTCTTCTCAACAAGTAACAAAAATCTCCCCCTATCAACAAGAATCTCCCCCTAACAACAAAAACCCTCTACAAGTCAAAACTCCACTCCCCCTTTTTGTGACGGAATGCCAAAGAGCAATCATGAGTCGCCATCAAAAGGAGGTGGTGAGGGTGAATTAAGACGCGCTAAATTGGCTCGGAGAGCACGAATCTCATCTAGTAAGTCCACCAAAATCTGACCATGAGCCGCTTGAACGGTCACGACAGTCTCTAGAGTACGACGAACATCAAAGTCGGTCGGAGAAGGTGGAGGAACATCAGCAGTAGCAGCATCATGACCAACTGGATCAGGAACATCCTCACCAGCAATACCTATAGAAGAAGAAGGAGGAGGTGCGCTACTAGACGGCTCGGACCTAGGGTGTTTGGAACCAGCTCGAAGATGAGCGGCCCTCTGTCTAAGAAAAGACGCACCTATGGGAGCTATCACATGAACGGGCTCAGAGGAGGGAAAGTCACTAAGGTCAAGATGGAGCAAAATCCTATGAATAAAAATAGGATGAACAAGGGCATGAGAAGAAGATGAACTCCTATAAACATCGTTCAAAGAACGAAGAAAGAGATGGGGAAAACTAATAGGAGCATCAGTAACCAGAGCGTACAAAAATACACACCTCTCAAGAGCAATGGTGTGAACATGAGAAATGGGCCAGATGGAATGACAAGCTATCCTAAAGAACAGATAGTGCAACCCGGAGAGCTCAGCAGAAGTGATCCTAGGATCAGAACTCCACTTGACAGAAGTCCCAGTGATGTAAGATAAAACATCGCTCAGCTCGGGAGACTCGTCATATGGATAGACAGGATCCCTAACCAACGGTACCCCTAGAGCATCAGCCACTACCTGAGGAGTAATGGTGTACCCTACACCTCGTATCCAACTCTTTACTAAAGTGTTGGAATCATAGACGTGGATAGAGATGTTCGAATAGAACTCTCTAATCAAGGCAGACGGTGGAGGAGGATCAGAAATGTCTAACAAGGGTAACTAGCCCCGACGCTCAAAGTTAGCCCTAATGGCAGGATCTAGCTCATCTAACAGAACAGAACGCTTAGCCCAAATCTTCCTCTTAAGGTCAAGTTTCTCAAAAAGCTCTTGGTTTTTCTCACTCGAAAACCTCTCACGGTCAAAGGAAGGAGGGGAAGGAGAGGAAGAGGGAATGGACCTACGGGCTCTAGTCTTCCTAGGCATGATGCTAAGGAAAGGACAGAGACACAAAAGAGAAAACCAAAAGAAAACACAAGAAAAATAAGACCAAGGGCAAACTACAAGTTAGCAACAAAAATAATAGAATGAAAATCTATATGATGCATGAACAGATACAATGCCATGATGCATGTACTAATGCAGTGAGCAATTAAGTTTAATTGAGATTAAATTGACAAAATTGGCTTGAGCAGGGAATTTCTTAACAAAAACCCTAAAAATTGGAAACCACTTGAAAATTTTTAAACAAATTGATGAATTGAGCATTACAAAACTTATCACATAGATTATAATGCTTAATTACATCAACACAACAAGCCAATTTCATCAAATTCTACCCAATTTAACAAAAGCCCCAATTCGGATCAAGAACAAACCCTAGAATTTTCAATTTTTCATCAAACTCAAAATTGATCAAATTAACCACCAAGGATCATTAGTATGATGTGTCCCCACAAAAACCCAATGATCAATTTCATAAAATAAGGCTTGAATCAACAGAAAATCCCAAAAATGTAAAGTCCGAAAATCTCCCTTAAATGCATGGATTTATGCATGAAATAATGAAAATAAATTCAAAAGGGAGGGCAAAAGGGTCTTACCTGCTTGAGGAAAGAGATTCTTTGCAAAAACTTCGGAGGAAAACGACAAAAATTGGAACAATTTGGCTTGCCTTGTCGGAGAGAGAAAGGAAAAGTTTGAAAAAGTTTTGAAAAGTGTTTGAAAAAGTCAGATTTGATCTTTTTAAAAAGCTTTTCCACGATATTCGATCGATCGAAAATTACATTCGATCGATCGAAAAGCACAGTCATTTTAAGACAAATGAGAGCACTTTTTCGATTGATCGAAAAACAGGCTGGATCGATCGAAATGGGCAGAGGTTCACTGAATTTTGAAAAAAAATCACAGTTTTTGAAAACACAAACCTAATTTTGAAAATAACTCCTCAAAGCATTAAATTGAATAAACAAAATGCATGAGTATGAGATGGAATGCTTTTTCAAAAACCCAAAATTTTGAACCCAATTTTCTTAAAACAAATTGCAATCAAACTCCCATTGAATTTTCTCAAGCAACAAATATGTTGTGCATAAATCTCAAGATATTTTCAAACTTGGTTGGTCAGACCAAAAACACACACTAGCATGTACAGTGTTTAACAAAGAGTAACTTGTGTCGTGTGTGATACTAGCAAAAACTTGAGATACATGTGAGGTGATATGTGAATAGCAATCAATCACAAAGTCTACACAATTCATCACATAGAATTTAAAAGAGACTATCACCTAAAGAGTTACATCCTATAACTCCCACATCTCCTAGAACAAAAGCTTGCAATCATGTAAGTTTCTTGCATTTTTGCCTCTTATTTGTATGAGATGGCATTCAGCCTAATAGTACACACCGGTTTGAATTAAGTGAATTGGCATCAAGCCTAATAGTACACACCAGTTTTAATTTAATTTGAGGCTACACCTTATGTTCTTTTTGTGCATGTGCTACACTTTCTCGAGCACAGAATCTTATGATATGCACTAAGGTGTTCATGATTGGCTAGTGAACAGTGGTGAGATGGTTATTTATGCCTTTCTCAAAAGGATCAAGTCCGACAGTCAAATAACATGTGACTTCAAGATTAAGACAAAGTGATAAACACCATAAACATCTTTCCCACACAACATGCACTACAAAGCTCAAACTAGTAAAGTGCAATAAAGTAAGCTCATCTAAGCTAAACAAGGTACATAAGACATGTTATGTGTAAATAAATTGACCAACCTTGTTTTTCAAAAATCAAGAACATTATGTTCAACATAAATTTTGCTTCCTCCTTTTCCCTTTTTTTTTTTTTTTTTTTAATTTAAAGGAAAACAAATAAATCCTAGAATGAAATGCATGAATGTAATGCAATGCAAGTCCTAGAACAAAGAAAACAAAAAAAAAAACAAAGAACAATGGTCACAAAAGAATAGAGCAATGAAGCACAAGGACCATGTCAGAAAGACTCAATTATTTCGAGTCTTTTGCATCCAAAACTTTTTAGATGCACCATGAGCATTGGAGTTCTTATTCACATTTGAGTGATTCCCAACTCCATGATTGGAATAAAGGTTTAACACCTTTACCAATTCACCAATTAATGCCATAGGATCTTGTGCTTGAGGCACAGGCACTTTTGGTTTATTTGCTCTCTTATCAGCTTGAAGCTTGTAACAGTTAGGACGAATATGTCCAGACTTACCACAATAATGACAAACCCAAGCAGGTTTACCATGCATCTTGTCCTTAGATTTGGTAGGCTCCTTAGGTTTAGATTCTCTTAAGTCTACCCTAGTCTTCTTAGGTGGTGAAACTTCTACAGGTTTAACTACCTCACTCACAGGTGGTTTGACAGTATCACTCACAACCTCACTCACAGAAGGTTCAGAAGAAGAAGAAGGAACAAAAGTAGTGGAATGTGGTCCAGTATCAAAGATGCTTTCAACATATCCTAACCCAGTTTTATCAGAAGGATACTTTTGAACATTCAGCATGTGATCAAGTTTAGAACTAGCAGATCTAGCAACAGATAAATCATGTTCCAAAGTTCTAACTTTATCAAGCAAAAGCATATTCTCAGATTTAACATTATTCAAAAGTTCATTTGCATCAAACAGTTTAACAAGCAAATTTCTCTTTTCAAGCTCAAGAGAATCAATTTTCTTTAGGCCAAGATCAACTTTCATAGCATCCTTTGCAGCAATTTTGCAAAGTTTGTTATAGGCCTCTTGAAGATCTGCATCTTCAGAGAGTTCCCCATCAGAAGGGTTCTCTTCAGCAGATATGCCTTCATTGACTATAGCAGTAGCCGTGAAAGCAATGAAGTTTCCATCCTCGTCACCACCGGACTCATCATCAGAAACCTCATTATCACTAAGGGTTACAGCCATAGCTTTACCCTTAGTCCTTAAGAATGTAGGACATTCAGACTTCACATGACCATACCCTTGACAGCCAAAACACTGAGGACCCAAAGAGTTATTAGAAGATTGACCAGAATTTTCTCTAGGTTTTTCAAAGTTATTAACCTTAGTGGGATCATTCTTCCTAAAATTTCTAGGTTCAGCAGTGTATGTACCTCTTGCCTTTCTATTGGTATTTCTAAGAAAGTTTTTGAAATTTTTGGCAAGATAGGCAATCTCTGTAGCAGAGAGCTCATCATCAAATCCACCACCATCAACATCATCAACTGACTTAAGAGCCATTGATTTGGATTTGTTCACTTTAGGTAGGTCAGACTCATAGGACTGAAGAGATCCTACAAGCTCATCAACAGGGATGGAGTCCACATCCTTGCTTTCAGTGATGGCAGTCACTTTGGGTCTAAAGTCTTCAGTTAAGGATCTAAGTATCTTCCTAACAATTTTAGGTTGATCATAGACTTCACCCAAATTAAAAGCAGAATTGACAATATCATTTAATTTAGCATAGAATTCATCAAAAGATTCATCATCAGACATTCTAATGCTTTCAAATCTAGAAGTCAATTGTTGCAATTTATTGATCTTAACTGCCTTTGTGCCTTCATGCACAGTTTGGAGGATTTTCCAAGCAATATGAGCAACCTCAACATTAGAGATCCTCTTAAATTCCTCCATGGAAACAGCGTTGAAGATGGCATTCATAGCTTTGCTATTGAAGCCAGCTGCTTCTTTTTCAAAAGTTTGCCACTCACTCACAGGAGTAGTGGGCTTCTCCCATCCGTACTCAACGGAATTCCAGACTCTCTCATCAATGGATTTCAGGAATGCTTTCATCCTTACTTTCCAATAAGCATAGTTGTTCCCATCAAAGTGAGGAGGAACAAACAGAGAGTGTCCATGCTCCATGACAACAGGGGTCAAGGATCAGCTCAGAGATCAAGAGATCTCCAACAAAAGAGCTACCTGCTCTGATACCACTTGAACGGTTTTAGACCCCTTAAAACAAACAGATTGGTTAGCCTAGATTAATTAGCCAAGTTGTTACTTAGTCAAATTATGCAATTCTAGGTTAAAGCAATCAAATAATCATATCAAGATATAAAGCAGCGGAAAATAAATGAACACAAGATATGATGACCTAGGAAACCACACGGTAAAAACCTGGGGAGGATTTGACCTAGCTATCCTCAAGGTAAACCTGAATCCACTATACGAAAGAATCGAAGTTCATACAGAAGGACTACAAGCTCCCCGCTTGACTTCCTAATGCTACCCACCAGTAGAACTTACTGACACGACCACGTGCAAGCTCCGAATCCACGGACTCCTTCTTTCTTGGATTCTTCAATCAGCTACAAGCACCCCCGCTTGATATTCTTTAAGTTTCAATGGTAGCAACCAAGTTGATCATCAAGATGTAGATAAGATCTCCAACTTGAAAATCCTAAGCTTTGTGTAAAGGAAAGCTCCTCAAAGATCTCACAAGAGACTTACACAAAACAGCAATGTATGAGCAATAATACAATTGGAGCAACCCCCCAAAAATGTGGTTAAGGTTTAGTTTATATACCTAGGGTAAAAACATAAAACCCTAAACATTTAATGAAGTAGGGCTGAGTTGGAAATTCTGCCGAAAAATCAACCTGTGCAATTTTCGATCGATCGAGTCTATTCTTAGATCGATCGAGCCAGGCCGAAAGTCCCAAGTACTTCTGCAGCCACTCGATTTCAACTTTACAATAATAAATCAACTTTGAGCAAGCCTAAACAAGACTAAATACATTGTTTTGATCATGATTTGCCAACATTACAAATTAGAGTTCTAAATATATAAAATCCTAAGACCTTAGAACCTAACAACCAGCATCTCCTGGAGATCATGCGTTGATTATCTATACTCAATACCACGGGGAAGTCAATGCTTTCCTTTTTCCACGGGAATTGATTTGTCGTAGTAATCCTCTTTGCCCATCATACCCGAGATGATTCAGCTTTTGCTTCATTCATGGTTTATAACCTTCTATACATTCCTTTCAATAAACAAGTTAGGCCCAAGTCATTCTCCATGGCCCAATTACCTTTTGGGTTCTTGGCCCAAGTGGAGACCACCTCACTCCCCACATTAACCATTTAATATTGTTCCATATAAGTTTGGGTTTAGATCCTCTAGATTTCTTAAGGTACTCTACCAAATAGATTTTCTTAAATCTTAACCATTCTTTAATGATTTAATGGTCTGGATTTTGCTATGTCGTCATTCTACTAACAATAATCTTAATTGTTTTGTTTGCAACATTATTTTATTACTTTAAGAGTACTATTAGTGGAATGCTGACATGGCAGAATCTAGACCTTTAAATCATAAAAGAGTGGTTAGGATTTAAGGAAATCTATTGTTAGAGTACCTTAGGAAATCTAGAGGATCTGAATCCTATAAGTTTTGGATGTCTCCCAATATTTCACCTTATTAGGAGTACTTTAATACTACTATATATTTATATTTTAATTGACTTTAAATTCCATCAACATTCCTTATAAAACCTTCTATATTAAAATCTCCCACTTGAAGATTGGTACATCCTATTTCCTTTTAATGGTATTGTGGGGTCCGTGGGCCTGATAGCCTCAGTCCGTCATACAGCAGGCCCAAGGCCCATGCCGAGGAGCGCAAGCTATTTCTAAGGAGAAGGGGGGAAGCCTATTCTCTTGAATCCACGCCGAGGACACCTTGTCCTCGGCCTGACAAGAGTGATTTCAGAGAGTGGCTAACCCCAAAGCAAGCTGTCACTCTCGCATTTAATGCACTCAACTAACCCCCCCTGGCCGCATTAATGGAGAGGTAACCCCTTGGCAGGATAACGTTGGTCAGAGNTGTTATATAATGTTGATTTTAAATTATATGAGACTATATGTAGATGAACTAATGGGACATTATTTAGTCCATGAGATGCATAATATGTGATTTATGTGATTTAGTCACATAAGATGTAGATCACAAGTTCTTTATAAATTCAGAATTTTAGTTCGTAGTTGGTGATGAAATTGGGCATTTCATCTATGAAGGTTATAACATATCAACTAAGATGATTTGTTTTGGTCATAGAAGTGGAGACTTCTAGTTGATATGTTGATATATTTTAAGAGTTAAAACATATTAAACTAGACCACTGTGAGATTTATTTTCTCCTAACAATGTCAAATGAATAATAGATCTCAAAAATAATAATAATAATAATAAATCTCACGATTTTATTTATATCAACTCTAAATTTTGAGAAAATAATAAACCTAATCATGAGATGTAGGTTGCTTTGATATATCAAGAGTGATATCTAAATTCATAATCAAAATCTCAGTATGTTGGGTAGCCCATTTAATGTTGATGGAACATAGATTCTCAAGATAGAATTCATAATCTCTTAACAAAGATATAAAATATTCCCTTGAGTCTTGTTTTGAATTTCATTGTATCAAGGTACGCTTTCTCATGAATGAAGTAGTCCATGTTTGTTACTTCTGCTATGTGTTTTGTATGAGATGCAAAACCAGATTTTCCAACATTGGTATAAAGCGGTCTTCAATATCATGTTTATGTAACATTTGATTGAGTTTTAGAATTAAAGAAAAACCGTTTTCTTGGTGTTTTAAAATTCTATAGTAGTTTTTCTGCATTATGTTTTTGTGCTATGAACTTTAAACTTATGAGCAGTGATGATTCGTTGAGATCTTGATTATAGCTTTTTGCTTGGTGTCGTGTGTTTCTAATCTTTGCATTAGAGTTGAACACGGTGGATAAGAATTGCTATGTTTCTTATCAATGTAGATTGTCAAGATGGTATACAATCATTAGAAAGGATATACACCTGACTCCTGACACTATTGGTTATATGTTTGATTACACTTTATCTGGAGAAAATGGGCTTTGCCCTTTTTTTTTTTTTTAAAAATATCTAGCATTTTGCCACTTTCCTAAACTAATTAGGGAAATGCCCTTGTTTTGAAACTCGATTTTCTAAAATTGAGTTTCCATTTAAAACTCGATTTTGGCCAATCGAGTTATAACAAACTGAAAATTAAATAACAAAAAAAAAATAATGCATGGAACTTGAGTTCATGGAGCTCGAGTTCCATGCAATTTTATTTATTTTTATTAAGTTTGATCACCCATACTAGGTTTAGGGAGCCCTATAGTGGCGTTTTCACGCAAGTTTTTTTTTTATTTTTTATTTTTATTTTTTTTTTTTATAAGTTTGATCGCTCAATCCAGGTTCAGGGAGCCTATAATGGCGTTTTAAAAGCCCTATAGTGGTGATTTCATGCAAGTTTTTATTTATTTATTATTTTATTTTTTTTTTAAGTTTGATTGCCCATACCAGGTTCAAGGAGCCCTGTAGTGGCGTTTTAAAGCCCTATAGTGGCATTTTCATGCAAGTTTTTTTTTTTTTTTTAATAATTTTTTTAATAAGTTTGATCGCCCCATGCCAGGTTTATGGAGTCCTATAGTGGCATTTTAAATCCCTATAGTGGCGATTTCATGCAAGTTTTTTTTTTTTTTTTTTTTTTTATAATTTTTTTTTATAAGTTTGATTGCCCCATGCCAGGTTCAAGGAGCCCTATAGTGGAGTTTAAATGGAACTCGAGCTCCATGAACTCGAGTACCATGGAATATATATATATATATATATTTATTTTTTTTTTTAATTTTGATTGTCCCATACTCAATTTTCTACAAATTGAGTTATTCACAAAACTTGACTTTGATATTATTGAGTTTCAAAACAGAGACATTTCTCTAATTAGTTTGGGAAATGGGGCAAAACGCTAGTTTTTTTTGCATGAAAAGGGCATTTGCCCATTTTGGCCCACTTTATCTATATATAGAATAACGGTTTGACTTCTTGTCTTTATGTTATATTAATATTGTATCAGTGAGTTCATTTTCCTTTTGATGTTTAACGCTTTTTCATTGATATTGTTTATTAATATACATATGTGGATTCATGTGAGTATATAAGTCTAAATTATAGATTTTCACATGATGTTCCTTTCGAAATTGGTTCTTGGTGTTTTGTATATGCATGATGTTACTTTGAGAAAGTTAAACTAGGAATTATCTTTTTCGGTATTGCATCAAGATTGCTGATATACATGCTATCATGTTAATGCTAGGATTATGAAATTTATTCCTAATGAGATTAGGATTATGTTTTCAAGGGTTCTAGCATTATTAGGGTTCTTGATAATAATCTTGAAAACCTTAATGTTTGATTTGTGAATCTTCATTCATAAAACCAAAAGTTGTTTTTGATAGAAAACAATGAAGATGTCAAAAACAGTTTCCAGAAAAATTCTGAGAAAAATTCAGTTTTGCGAGTTTCGATCGATCGAGCATTCCTTTCGATCGATTGAATGTTCTTTTCGATTGATTAAAGAGGAATCAAGAACCGATCGATTCAGGCAGAAACTCTATGATGAAATTCTTCATTATCTCGATCAATCGAATGTTATTTTCGATCGATCGAGCAAGAATTGAGAATCGATCGAACAAGGCAGTGGCATGGTGATGAATTTTTTCATTTTTTTGTTCGATTGAGTATGTAAAAGGTTCGACCGATAGAAGGCACTGAATTTTGAATTTTTCACTTGTTTTTGATTAAGTGTTAAAACTTTGATAAAAAGCAAGTCTATGGTTGATGTTCAATCTAAAAACATTTGTAGGAAGTATTTTATCTAATTTTTGTGTAATATTTTTATTTTCTAACTTATGATGATATCATTAAAACTTAAATAAATATAAGAAAGTGGAAATGTTAAAAGTAATTTAATAATTTCACAAATATATTGAGAATGAACATAGTGATTCGGCAAATTCATAATTTGCATTATAATTTAACTATTTCAATTAACTTAAGTGCAAATTTTTAAAAATTATTATTGCGTGTGTTACTTTGTTTTTTTATATTATCATTATCCATGAATTGTTTCTACTTGTCAAAAAAAAAAAAAAAATTTGAAAGTTTCTTCTTGTCTGAGGAAGGTAAATTACCAATAAAGCATAAAGGTCATAATGTCTAAATAATATCACATAATGATGTGTAACACTTTTGTTGTGCTACTTAATTAACCACAACATTTATGATGCAACTTTTATTATACAATAATAATAATAATATAAGATATAATATAGTAAAAAATATATAAAAATCATTGCCTCATTTTGATGTAATTTGACAGTGGAGATCAAGATTCAGTTATCCCATTCATCGGGACTCGGACATTGATAAATGGATTAGCAAAGGAGTTGGGACTAAATACAACGGTGCCTTATAGAGTATGGTTCGAGGGAAAACAGGTCTATATATTTATATTCTTGTCTCTTTATTCATTGGTGCCAAATGTTATTCTTTTTCCTGATTTATTTTATCTTGTAGGTTGGCGGATGGACACAAGTATATGGTAACACCCAACTATCCTTTGCCTCCATAAGAGAAGCTTCCCACACAGCTCCGGCTACGCAACCAGAGAGATCACTAGTGCTATTTAAGGCATTTCTTGCAGGGCAACCACTACCAAAAGCATGAACACATCAAAAATCATGAAACAAATAATACTATACTAGTGTTACTAAATTGAATTTTCCAAGTTGGGGAATATTTGGCCTCTTCTTGTGTATGAAGTATCTCTTCTGGTTCTTCTCCAAAAAAAAAAAAAAAAAAAAAAAAAAAAAAAAAAAAAAAAANTCTTCCAAGAATAATGCAGTTAGCTTATATGCCAGGTGGGCTTCTTGCTTGAATTTCACAAACCATGTAGATATAAAATTGAATTTTCAGGAAAATTTCTACCAAGATATCATCCAGAAAGGGTGGAGCTGGGAATATTTGTTTGGGGGCTGAATACACTATACATCAATATTAATAAAGTAAAATTGAAAACACATATATACTAACACACACGCTGCCCAATTATATATATATATATATATTTATTTATTTAAAAAAAAAATCAAGTTGGTCAGGTATCCATTACCCAACAAGCACCAAGAGGGAAATCCGCCTCCAAGCAAATGTGACTAATTATTTTTCTAATCATGCATAACATGTAATATTAGAACTAACTTGGTAACACCTAGTTACCTTCAATCACAATTAGTATTTTTATAATTTTAGGGATTTGACTTGAGGGTGGTAACAATAAAGAATTCATTTTTGAATCAACATGCTTCAGTTCACATTCATCAACTTTTAAGTTAGAACAAAATTTTGTACGAAGTTGTCAAAATCGTTTATATGTGACTAACTGCACAACTATTGCATCAAAGAGGCTTATGACTTAATAGCATTGTCTAGTTCTTTTTGTGAGGTAAATTTTGATTTGATTGAATCCCTTTTAATGGTCATATTTTCCAATTAAAACATGAGTATATATATGAAGGAGAGAGAGAGATAGAGAGAGAGAGAGAGAGAGAGAGAGAGAGAGAGAGAGAGAGAGTATTAATTGATTTCATAGAATTCTGTGCTTTGAAAGATTATTCAAATGCGGCTTTGTTTAACAAAAGCACTAGGGTTAAAGGAAGCAAATTCAAGGAGCCCCTTGCTACGTTGAAATATTTCCATCTCTCGTTCCTCCAATGTCACCCAAGCTTCTATGCCACCACCTTGTTTTGTATCCATCAAAGACAATTAAGTTCTCGAAGTAATTGCTTGAATTATTAGTGATCCACATGGGCTTTCCCCACCCAAAATCCATTTCATATAGTGGCAACTTGCACAAGCTTGTACATCTATAAATGGTAATGTCCATTCTCTTCATTAATTCACCGCGCTCCTTGAGTGACTCACAAACCATTTGGAAACCTTCATCACCTTTGAATTTATTGGCCTTCTCATTGCAAAAGTCTATCAATCCTTCTCTCATTTTAGCTACTAAATCGTGTAATTCTAACTCCCTGTCCTCAGAAAACACTAGGAATTGCCAAATGAGATTCCCTATGCTGTTTTCAGGCAAGGGTGGCACCATTCTTTTGCGCAAGTCCACAGCTTGGGACAATACCAATGGCCCTAAACGGCTTGATATTGACTTAGAAGCAGCCATAGCACATTTCAAGATGAATGCCAACACTATTTCTACGTTTGTGGGGGGTCGCTGTCCAATTGCACCGGCTGTTTTGACCTTGAGGCTAGCTATCTTTGAGGCATCAAAGACAAACCTCCTTGTGATGCATTTTTTAGCCTGGAAGTTCACCTTAGGATTGGGCATGATGGGCAAATCTCTAGGCGGCAACAAAGAGCCTCCAATGAATTCCGGGATCACTACTTCATCATATCCACGACTAGTGGCTGTCCAACTTTGGAGAAATGTGAAGAGAGACGATCCATCCATGATCTTGTGTGAAGGGCATACAGCTATGGCAATTCCACCACAGCTAAAGGCAGTGAGTTGAATAAGCAACATAGAATCCGAGGCTAATTGAGTGGTGTAAGGATCAGTGATGGGACTTAAATGACTTAGTAACTCAATGTTACGTTGGATAAGGAAGTCTACAAGTGAGCAGCTAACTTGAGCTTCCACAAAATAAGCCCCTTCGTCATTGCATTCAATGGAGGCAGTGTCTTTGAGACGGCCAGCCATTGGATAAAAGTGAACCAAGGTTTTAGACAGTGAGTTTTGTAGGCGAGAAGATTGCTCCAAGACTTGAGAGGTGATACTATTACCTTTTTCATTAGGGTTTGAGGAATAGAAGAAAACGGTTGAACTATATATCGGGGGAAAGATTTGGTCCAAAAGGGCAAGGCTAAAGAAGGTTCTATGTTGATGAGGAGTTGGAACTGATGGTTTAATGGTCTTTCTTGACATGATTTCAAACCTCGTTTCTGTCACCATCTTCTCCTTTGGGTTGCACCTCTGGTTTTCTTCCTTAAATTTGTCTCTTTTATAGACTTCTACTAGTATAAACAAGACAAATAGAACATATAGAAAACCCTTTTTTTATTTTTAAAGAATGATAGCTATAGCTTTGGGTGAATGCAAGTGTTCATACGCAACCTATGATTGGAGTAAAATATATGCAAGTAAGACTCACGTTCTGAATAGCTCTCACTTGCGTGGAGATAAAAAAATGGTACATTTCTTCAACGCTATATATACTAGTCTAGTTTCATTGGGAACGTGGAATTGTTAATCCATCGTATTCATGAGAGTGCCAAATATTTTTCATATCAAAGACATATTTGGAAGAAACAAATAATTTTATCAATTATTCACAAAAAAATCATTCATGATTAATTATATGCGTCACCGTCCTCCGATAAAGAAACAGCTAAGCCTTTTTTTTTTTTTTTTGGGAGCACAAAGTCCACTACCCTAAATTATCGTTGGTGTATTTGGACAATGCCCATTTGATAATAGTGTTTAAATATTGGTGTTCAAAATGATGTGAAAACACGTGTATAAAGTACTTATAATGTAAAAAATGTGTTTAATGTTCTGTTTGTTTCAATGTAAAATTTTTGCAGGATAATATTTTCTCATTTTATAGTGTTTGTTTTGCAGTAAAATATTTAGTTAAAAGTAAAATATTTTAAGTTAACCAAATCAACTTAGACAAATTTGTTTAAAATATTTTACACTTAAAATTTAGGTAAAATATTTTACAATTGCTCTCTAACTCACTCGACAACTCTCACGTTATCTCTACCTCTCATGCTATCTCTCCATCTTAGTTTTCTCTCACATCCTAACCCGATACTTCCTCACCCATAAACTAGCGCCACCCACCAGTGTCGCTACCTACCGACTAGCACCACCCACCAGCGACACCACCCATCGATCGGTACACCCACCAACGGCGCCACTCATCTACTGGCGCCACCCACCAACCAACTCCACACTCACCTCCCTCCACTCATCTCTCTGTCTAAGTCCATTGGGATCTAACTGCTGAGCGGCGGCTTGGGTTTTTGGTGGCTGCTTTGATTTTGCTAATGGCTGTTTTGGTCTCGCTACCACTAGATTTGCTGGGTTGTTAGATTTTCAGGTTAGATTATTTGTTCGTGGATTTTTTGGTGGCGGTTTTTTGAATTTTGGTGGAGGTTTTGATGGCTATTTTTGAATGGTTGGTGGTGATTTTGGTGGCTCTTGGGTATTTGGGTAGATGATGGTGGCTGATGGAATGAGATTATAATGGATATGTTTTTGCAAGGGTTGGTGGTGGCTGGGTATGTGGTGGCTTATTTATATTTGCAATTTTTAAGGTCACAACACTTGCAAATGTTTTACAGTAAAATATTTTACAAGTAAAATATTACATGTAAGTAAAATATTTTACATGTAAATATTTTACTTGTAAAATATTTTACATCGAAACAAACAGAGCATAGTATACCATGTTTTAAATAATATATTTTAAAATGTAAAAAAACATAACTGCATGTTTGGTATGTGTATATGTATGTGTATGTGTGTGTGTGTGTTTTTTTTTTTTTTTTTTTTTAGGTGATAACTCACATTGTACAATAAAGATGTTTATGTGTGTGTGTGTGTTTTTTTTTTTTTTTTTTTTTAGGTGATAACTCACATTGTACAATAAAGTATACTATTTTATAAAAGGAGAGAGAAAAAGAAAGAAAAGAAGAAGAGGTTGAAGTGTGATGAGAGAGTTTTAGTTATGTTGGTATTGTCAAGTGGGTCTCACAATTTTCAACTTATATATTTACAAAAAGGTCAATGTTACTTGAAAACTAAAAGATGATTAAGTTTTCAAAATACATGTTTTAAAAACCCTAATTTGAGAAATGTAACTCAAACATTCTTAATAAAACATCTTTGTCAAAACACTTTTTCTTAACCATAATTTTCAGTTTTTAAACACTGAATTAAAACTATTATTTGAAATCTGCTACCAAACAAACTCATAATCATTTGCAGGGAGATAAATATAAGAAAGTGGAAATGTTAAAAGTAACATAATAATTTCATAAATATATTGAGAATGAATATAGTGTATTTCTTGCAGGGCAACCACTACCAGAAGCATGAACTCATCAAAATATATTTTTAACTATATCAATTAACTTAAGTGCATTTTAAAAAAAAAATATATATTTTTATTGCGTGGGTTACTTTGCTTTTTTGGATTATCATTATCCATGAATAGTTTCTACTTATCATTTTTTTTTAAAAGAAAGTTTCTTCTTGTTGAAGGAAGGTAAATTACCAATAGAGAATAAGGGTTATAATGTCCAAATACTATCACATAATGATGTGTAACACTTTTGTTGCCCTACTTAATTAACCGCAATGTAAGATATAATACAGTAAAAAATATATAAATATCATTACCTCATTTTTACGTAATTTGATAGTGGAGATCAAGTTTCAGTTATCCCATTTATCAGGACTTGGACATTAATAAATGAATCAGCAAAGGAGTTGGGACTAAATACAACCGTGCCTTACAGAGCATGGCTTGAGGGAAAACAAGTCTATATTTATATTGTTTTCATTGGTTCCAAATGGTATTCTTTTTCCTGATTTATTTTATCTTGTAGGTTGGTGGATGGACAAAAGTATATGGTAACACCCAACCATCCTTCGCCTCCGTAAGAGGAGCTTCCCACCAAGCTCCGGCCACACAACTAGAAAGATCGCTACTTCTGTTTAAGGCAATTCTTGGAGGGCAACCTCTCCCAGAAGCATGAACACATCAAAATAATGAAACAAATAATAATGTACTAGTATTACTAATTTGAATTTTCCAAGTTGGGAAATATTTGGCCTTTTCTTGTCTATCAATTATATCTTCTAGTAAAAGCGAGAAAGTTGTATGTTTTTTTTTTTTTTTTTAGGGGGGGGGTAATAATATGACTGCATTATATTTGACTCGCAAATCAATGTATTATGCAATTGCATTAAAAAACAATACAGTAACATATCAATGTGATATAATATTCTAAGATCTATGCCGTTAGCATTTATGCCAGGTGGGCTTCTTGCTTGAATTTCACAAAGCATGCATCTATATAATTAGATTTTCAGGAAAATTTCTACTACTAAGATATCATCCAGTAAGGGCGGAGCTAGGAATTTTGATTTGGGGGCCGAATACACGTTATACATCAATAAAGAAAAATTCAAAACACATGCATATTAACACACGCTGCCCATTAGGTAACCATTACCCAACAAGCTCAAGGAGAGAAACCCGCCTCGAAAGTAAATGTGGCTAATTATTTTTCAAATCATAACATGTAATATTAGAACTAACTTGGTAACACCTAGTTTGTGCATTGAATCATTATTAGTATTTTTATAATTTTAGGGATTTGACTTGAGGGTGGTAACAATAAAAAATTCATTTTTGAATCAACATGTTTCAGTTCACATTTCATCAACTTCTAAGTTAGAACAAAAGTATGTATGAAGTTGGCAGAATCCTTTATACGTGACTATGCACAATTTGGATGATTTCATCCTTGAATTTGCTCTTTCATAGACTTATACTTGTATGAGCATAGCTTTGGATGATTTCAACATATATAGAAATAAAATAAAATAAAATAAAATCCTTTTTATTTTTATTTTTATAAAGAATGACAACTATAGGTTTGAACGAGTGAGTGCTCATACAATTGGGAAAAACAAAAAATTGCACCTTTGATAAGAGTCAAGTTCTGAGTAGCCCTCACTTGCGTGGAGTTGGTAATCCATCATTTTCATGAGATAGCCAAATAATTATCAGACAAAGAGATGTTTGGAAGAAACAAATAATTCCATTAATTATTCACAAAAAAATCTATCCATGATATGCCTCGCCTGCCTCGGATAAAGATAAATCTATGCCTTTTTTTGGGGTAAGGCGGGGGCTCGGTTTCTTGACAAAGTCAACTATGCTAATTGTTTTCCAAGGCGGCGTTTTATTATTATTATTTTTTTGAAGAGAACAAATTTTATTGCAAAAACAAATAGAAACTACAAACAAAAACTACAACACAGCCTCATCCAAGATAATGCAAGCAAAACTTTAAAAGCAATGTATTGAGACTAAAGAGCAATGTATGATAGAAATTTTACTTTATCTTAATCTAAGTATATATGTGTGTGAAAATTCTTCTGGAAAACTTGAACCTCGACTCCCCCCCCCCCCCCATTTTTTTTTTTTTTTTCTTCGCTGAAACTCTCTTTCTTTCTTTTTTTGGTTCTTTTTCTTTCTTTCTTTCTTCTTCTCTTCACGTCTGCTTCTCTGTTTCTTCTTTTCTTTCTTTTTTTTCTTTCCTTCTTCTTTCTTCTTCTCCGACCCACTGCTTAGTTCTTTCTTTATTATGAAATATAATTGCCATACCATATTTCTCTCTCTATTTCCCAGATGAATTGGTGTCTTATTGCAGCAATTGAAGCTCAAATTATCAAACTTTTTTTCCAAATGCAAATAAAAACAGATTGATTCTGTATAAAAAAAAAAAAAAAAGAAAAAAAAAGAAGAAGAAGTAAAACACAAAAGATTAAGTGGGTATTATGTGAAAATGAATAAACATTGGTGTATTTGAAGAATGATAGTGATTGTGCAATGGAACAGAGTGAGCCAAAAAGAAAAAAAGAAACAACGGAATTCAAGGGATGAGATTACCTGAGTTTTCACTTTTCAATTGATGGATTGAAAATGGGTCGGAGCCACGGAAGGTGACAAAAACCTCAGTGGATCGGTGCTATGCTGTAACGTGATTGGTGGGTTTAAGGTGTTTGAGAGTAGAAAGTGAAAGGGGAAATGAGTTTGCACTGCACAATGAGAGGAACTGGGGTATTTTCCAACCAGAGTGTTTCATTTTGGGTTTTTGAAGTTGGGGACTGTTTTGTTGTGTAAAGGGCGTGAAGAGGAGAGAGAGAGAGAGAGAAACAACGTGGGTAGGCTTGTGACCGTTCTGTACACCTGATCTGCAAATTGATTTTTGTGGGATCCAGTGAGTGACATAAAGGTGAGTGTTTGAATTGAAAAATTGACTAAGATATTCCACCCAAACAATTCACCAAACAGAGTTATAAGAAATTGGGGTATTTTTGAGTGATGAGCAATGAAAATTGAATGAGGAGTTGATGAGTGATGAAAAAAAGTTAACCAAACAGGGCGTTAGTAACTCAATGTTAGGTTGGATAAGGAAGTCTACAAGTGAGCAGCTAACTTGAGCTTCCACAAAATAAGCCCCTTGGTCATTGCATTCAATGGAGGCAGTGTCGTTGAGACGGCCAGCCATTGGATAGAAGTGAACCAAGGTTTTAGACAGTGAGTTTTGTAGGCGAGAAGATTGCTTCAAGACTTGAGAGGTGATACTATTACCTTTTTCATTGGGGTTTGAGGAATAGAAGAAAATGGTTGAACTATATATTGGGGGAAAGATTTGGTCCAAAGGGAAAGGCTAAAGGTTCTATGTTGATGAGGAGTTGGAATTGATGGTTTAATGGTCTTTCTTGACATGATTTCAAACTTCATTTCTGTCACCATCTTCTCCTTTGGGTTGCACTTCTGGTTTTCTTCCTTAAATTTTCCTTTGGGTTGCACTTCTGGTTTTCTTCCTTAAATTTGTCTCTTTTATAGACTTCTACTAGTATAAACAAGACAAATAGAAAATATAGAAAAACCTTTTCTATTTTTAAAGAATGACAGCTTTAGCTTTGGGTGAATGCGAGTGTTCATACGCAACCTATGATATATGCAAGTAAGACTAACGTTCTGAATAGCTCTCACTTGCGTGGAGATATAAAATGGTACATTTCTTCAACGCTATATATACTAGTCTAGTTTCATTGGGAACGTGGAATTGTTAATCCATCGTATTCATGAGAGTGCCAAATATTTTTCATATCAAAGACATATTTGGAAGAAACAAATAATTTTATCAACTATTCACCAAAAAAAAAAATCATCCATGATTATATGCCACACCGTCCTCCGATAAAGAAGCAGCTAAGCCTTTTTTTTTTTTGGGAGAACAAAGTCCACTACCCTAAATTATCGTTGGTGTATTTGGACAATGCCCATTTAATAGTAGTGTTTAAATATTGGTGTTCAAAATGATGTGAAAACACGTATATAAAGTACTTACAATGCAAAAAATGTGTTTAATGTTCCGTTTGTTTTGACATAAAATATTTGCAGGATAATATTTTTTCATTTTACAGTGTTTGTTTTGCAGTAAAATATTTAGTCAAACGTAAAATATTTTAAATATTGGTGTTCAAAATGATGTGATGAGAGAGAGTTTCAGTTATATTGGTATTGTCAAGTGGGTCTCACAATTTTCAACTTATATATTTACAAAAGGGTCAATGTAACTTGAAAACTAAAAGATGATATGGATAAGTGTAGGGACTCGATTTGCAGCCCAAGTCCAAGAGGTATGGATCTTGGCCCAGTAAGCCCAGTATAATAAATTTGCAGAGAGTGGGTCAAAGAACTAGGCTCTAGTGAATTTAACAACGACTAGTATGGATGCAAAAGGCAATCAAGTAAGAGCAAAGCACACAAGACTGAATAAATTCTCTATCCGAGGAGACAAATCTTAGTATAAATTGTTAGAACCAATTACCAGTGCAATTGTGATTGCTATAGTGTTCTTTTCCTATTTTTTTTGATCCCCTTTCCTTCTAGGGTCTCTTACATTATATATTTCCTATTCGGCGATCTTGGCCCTCCACTTGTCAATCGTCCAAGCCACTACTCGAGTACCCATCCCATCAAACACTCATTCTAGCTTTCTGTGAGTCGCAGTAGCCAAGGAAACATTGTTCAGGGGTCTTCTTCACATAAATACGGCCAGAAAAGTAACTGCAGTGCATTTAATGCGGTGGTAGTAGCTTTTCCTTAGATATTTCTAAGTTCTCATCATCCTTATACATGCACAATGCATGTTCTTATCGCTGGATCATCTTGGAAGGTCACCTTGATCGTTGGAATACATATTTAAACTGCACTCATCATATCCGAGGAGGAATTCCTCCTCGGACCACCCCCCATTCATTCATTACTTATGAGACTTAAAAATGGGAACCCCTCATAATTATTTGTACCTCCTCGGACATTCCCCCGTCCTCAGATAAGGCCAATGGCCCAATATATGATTTTTGGGGCCTTTATCCCTAAAATAACCCCTCAAAACTTTGGTTTTTCCCTCTCATCTGAGGAGAAAAAGTGGGGTTTTGACTTTTAAGAGACAAAACATTTATTCCTTTGGTTCGCACGTGTGAAATCCCCATTTTGCGTGTCCCATGATTACTACTAATGCTTCAAAATCCATGAGGCGCCATTAATTACTCCGGGCAGCTTCTTGTTCCCCAAATCTAACAGTGAGACATAGATCGAACGGCTGGCCTTTCTCTTGGAATTTTGAGCGGGATAACTCCCACTCATTTTAACCCCTATAAAAAGCCTCGAGGGAGATCATTCTCCCCTTTACTTTACGAATTTTCAAATTCTTCAGAGATTTCAAGCATTTCAACTCTCCAAACTCCCTGTGCTCCTGAACTTCCGTAACTCCTTTCCTTAAGAAATTTCCACAAGGCTTTCCTAAAGGTTTAGGATTTAACACATTCATTTACTCTTGTAAGTACCTATCTCTTCAAAACTTCATTTTCTCCTCGGCCAACTTTCTCGCCCTTCCAGTTCTTACCTCCTCACTTACAAATTCCAGTCGCTTCTTCTTAGGTTGTCCATATGGGTAGGTTTGTGAGCCTAGTAGACACCTCGGCCAAAATAGAGGCCTTTAAAGATATGTACCATATACCCCAAGAAGTTGGTTTTCGGTATTGTTCTCCGGAACAAGTAGTGACCCATAGGGAAGGAGGGGAAGTCATCATCCCCATGATAGCTTTCATAGAAGGGGGAATGACTTTCCCCATGGGTAGGATAACACGAGATTACCTCCTCAACCATAGGTTATACCCCCATCAGTGCGCACCTAACCTATTCAGGGTTTTGGGTAGCGTTAATGCTCTCAATGAGCACCTGGGTCTGCAGCTCACCTAGCACGATGTGGTCCACATGTACGAGTGCCACTCCCAAAAAAACACGGGATATTACCTCAAATCCTGATCTAACGTTGTTAGATTAGTGTCGTGTCTACCCAGATCCAACAAGGGTATGAAAGATGATTACCTTATAGCTTCGGGAGCATGGCATGATGGCCTTCATTGCCCCATCCGAGAGGGAGAGCCAGGTAGGATACCTTAGAGTTAGGATCCTTAGTAAGAGATTTAGACTTTTTAGCTCTGACCATGTTTTGTTCCTTTCGTTTCGCTTTCTTTTAATGTTGATTTTAATTTTCTAACCATGCCCTACTTCTTGGCTATTTATGCAGACAAGAGACAAGTAGCTCCACGGCTCAGTCTAACCAATGTTGTCGCACTCAATTACTTGCTGAGGTCGGAAATCTTCGTGAATGAGGACAGACAGCTATGAGGCGTCCACCTGATTCTAGACTTTCAGCCTATCTTAGAAACATACCAGGAGATAGGTCACGCCATAAGGGCAAATGATCCCAGATTGACCCGGATTGACGTGTCTCAGCCCGGTTTTCTGTCCCAAGACGATCTTCCACTGGTCATGCACCCATACCAACGGAAACTACCCCTGGTAGTACAACCATTCCAGCAGGTTCTACTGAAGCAGCAACAGGAGAAGAGATTGCCTCCTCAAACTCCTCGCTCGAAGAAGAAATCGATAAGTTTTTTTTTTAAGGAAGGAGAGACTCAGGGAGTGCAGGTGATCCTTGTCTCGGACGCTAAGGATGAGCCTGAAAGGCATTCTAGTGCCCACATCTCAATCCTTGTGATTTCCAGTTAAGAGACTACCTCCGAAGAAGAGGAGGACGAGATGGCTTCGAATAAGGGAAATAGAAGCCTATAGGGCCTTATGGCTACAAGGAACAAAGCGCCAACTCCAAAGGAGACTTCCAAGCCTCAAGTTCCACCCACATTCCCCCTTCCTCCTTCAATTCCCACCGACCTTGGATTGAATATCGCTCCGGATCTGAAGAAGAAGAGGCCATTAAAGGAGTAGGAAGAGGAAGAGGTGGCCTTTTAGAAGGGGTCTAAGCAGTAGAAGGTGGCCAAGGACCCACGCGACAAGAGGTCCACCTTTGTGGATAGCTGGGAGGAGGAGAATAGGGCCGAGGTGCGCCTCCCGCAACGCACCTGGTCCCTTTGGCTAGAGGTGGATGGCGTTGCCATTCCTTAGAATGCCACAGTTAGGGGCTTCCAACGGGGTCGCGCAGGTTATGTTGCCAAAGTCATGGAGTAGCCTCTTCTCCTCCACCGAGACATGGAGGCTTATAGGCGTTTCAAGCAGAACGACCTTTTTTTGTCCTTAAAGAGGGATCTTGCTATGGTGTGAGAAAGGTGCTTAGATCCCTACCCGAAAGATTCCACGCCAAGAACACTGTGATTGAGGAATCAAAGGATATTGGCAAAATTCCTTTAACAGAGTTGGTTGGAAATCTGTAGACCTATGAGTTGGGTTTAACAAGAATCAGGAAATCAAGCAAGAGCAAAAGCATGGCATTGAAGACCAAGAGCAGTGATATGAATGAGTCTTCAAACGATGAAGAATACAAGATGAAGTCCTACATCACCAAACAATTCAAGAAGTTCATGAAGAATGCAAATGAAAAGGGTTTCAATAAGGACCATAGGCAATCTAGTTCCTCTCAGTTCAAGCCAAGCAAAGGGAAGAAGGATGCTAGGGATGGCGGTTAGTACACTGTTCCCTTAGGACTTAAGTGCTTTGGGTGTCAAGGTTTCGGTCACATGAAACAAGAGTGCCTCACATATCTCAAGACCATTAGGAAGAGCAAGGCATTTGCTGCTACTTTAAGCGACACCAAGCCTAAGGATGATTCCAACAATGAGGATGACAGAATCCTAAATGCCTTCACTGCCACTGTCAATCCTACTGAGGGGATTGTTGAAGATGTGGATGAGGAAGAGGAATTGGTGGAATCCAAGTTTGAGAAGATGGATGAACAAGATGACATCCACATAGCCTATGCAAAGTTATATAAGGTCTCATAAAAGTATGAGAAGATGTATAGGTTGACCACCAAGAAGCTTAGTGATGTGAAGCTTGAGCGTGAAGAGCTTTCAACAAAGTTTGATGAAGCCAATTAGACTATTGGAGCACTGAGATTTGAAAATAATTTCTTGGCTGAGAAAACCAAGAAGCTTGAGGCAGAACTGTTCCAAGTAGAGCTCAGCTAGAAAGGACTTCAAGCGCTAAGCTCGATGAAATGCTCAGTTCTCAGAAATTTGCTTCCGATCGAACCGGTTTAGGGTATGATTTCTCATCTCCTAATATTGCTTCTACTAGTACTACTATTTTTGTTCCTCCTGCTAATAATATTGAAACTGAGAACAATAAAGTAAAAAATGAATCAACTAGTGAGAACATAGATAAGGGTAAATCTATCTTAGGAGCACCCTCTAAATAGGATAAAGAAGAAGTTTCAAACCCTAGGGCTAAGAAAGCTAGCTCTCAAAAGCCTAAACAAAAGAAGCAACATCTCTGTCATCACTGTGGAGCAGCCGATCATATTCGACCTAATTGCTATAAGTGGTTAGTCATTCAACAAAGCAACGGCGTGATCACATCGGGAAACCAAAATCAGTTTCCATCATCTTTTGCTCCTCTTAGAGATCTTCTCAAAGCCCTTGTGTTCCTTTCGAGCTTGAATGGTTTTAACTCTTCCCCCTCACTGCCAGATCAAGGGTTTGCTAGATAGAAAGGTTCTTCTAAGGTGTGGAAGGAAAAGGGCTCCAAGTGATTTTGTCACTTCTTATCTCTCTCCATTTTTTTTTGTTTGCATTACTTGTGTGTTTTGTTTTATTGTTTTGAGTCAGTCTAGTTTTATGCATTGTTTTGCTTTGTTTTTGTTTGTTTTCAGTTTTATTTATTTTGTTTTTCATATAAAACTAAAAATGAAAAATCAGAAAAATACAAAAACAGTGTGTGTTTATGTACATTGGTACTTATGTACCTTGGATGGTCATCGAAACAAAGTTTTCTAAATTTTGTATCTTTTTTTAGCTTAGATGAGCATCTCTATGCACAACTAAGTGAGTGGGTTTTGTGGCTTATGTTTGTGATGAGTAAGATTAAGTAATCTCTTATACTTAACACTCGTATCACTCTTTAAATTCTAAGAAAAAGACATAAATAACCATCTCACCACTGTTGCCCGCCAATCATGAAATGACATCTGTATGCTTCAGCATAGCAAAAGTGCAATGTCAAATGCTTAACATCATTGGGTATTTCTTTTCTTTCTCTTATATGCTTATGCATGATTCACTTAAAAGAAAAAATATGCAAAGAAAAATAAAAAGCAAAAGGTATAAAAATGCTTTATATGATTTTGCAAGCGTGTATTCTAGAAGATGTGAGAGTTATAGGATGTACCTCGAAGGTGATAGTCCCCATCAAACAGTTATGATTGTGTGTGAGTTAAAATGATTTTCTCATATCTCAAATCGTCATAACATGTATACACTTATGCAATCTTATGATGTTTTTCACACACAACACGTAATATCCTTTGCTACTTTCGATACATGTGTAGGTATAATGTGATTTAGTCATCACTAAGTTTACATGTGTTAATGTATGCTCACTAAACTATCTTGACTTGTTTTTGAAATATAAAATTGGTTAGACTTGTTTAGTGTGTGTGTGTGTGTTTTGGGATCTATTTGCTTAACAATTTTTGTTGAGATATGTTTTTGAGAGATCAAAATGTTGTTTGGATCCTTGGTTGAGTTGCATATTTGATTACAGTCATATCTGTGTTTTTCTCTTCCTGAAAAACTATTTTTAAGCAATCTCGACAACTCCTTGATACCTGGCTTATCTATTGAGCTCTTCAGTTGCTTCTTATCACAATCTCGACCCTTCTCGATGGCTAAGTGGATCGATCGAAAAAGTTTCTGTTCCTTGGATAGCTCCTTGACAGATCCTCAATCCATTGAGCTTTCTTTCGCCCTGGGCACCTGCTTGATAGCTTCATCTGTCGAACCCTTTAAAGCTTGACACCTCTCGACACCTCTCAATCTATCAAGAATTACTAAAGCTTGTATATAAAGGGTCTTCGCGATCTCTGGTTCATTTTGCTCGATCTCTCCAGACTTTTCACCTCCCAAAACTTCTCTCTCTCACTCCAAACCTCTTTCCCAAGAGATTTTTGGCCTTGATCAAGTTTTTCTCACTTGGTAATTGTCTTAATCCCTCACATTCATGCATTTCATGATTTTTAACCTAAGTTTTTGGGATTTTTGAAAATTTTGGGGTATTTTCAAAATCAAAGAGGTTTTTGCAAAATTTTTGGGATGGGTTTTGAAGATTTGACCTTAAAAACTTCATGCATTGCATCTCATGTGCATTATAACTACATGTTCATGCATTTAGATGTGTGTTATATATGTTATCTAATTGTGTGCTGGTAGGATTGGATTGGACTGAGCCTATGATGCTTTTTCTACTGCATGTTACATTTTTATGTATTCCTATGCATACGTTCTTTCTTTTCAATATATTTTGATATATTTGAACTGGTTGGGACTTTTCTGATTGTCTCTTTCTCCCTTTCTCTCTTCTGTTTGCGTTAGTCTGCTTCTATGGCACCCAAACACAAATCTACTCCATCCCGAAACCCTCTTCATTTCAGGGCATCCAACTTTGCTGATCCTACTCCCTCACACATCCAGTTCCATGATGAGAAGGCTAAATTAGACTTCTTTGAGAACTTTTCCCGACGAGGCATTCATTCTAAACGCCAAGTCAACTTGTCGAACTTCTCTGACACTGACCTTCCCACTGTCATTCATAGTAAGGAATGGGAGTCACTGTGTGACGTCTTGGTCACTTGTCCATCCGTACTGATCTAGGAGTTTTACTCCAACATGCATGGATTTGATTTTTCAGTACCTCTCTTCATTACGTGCGTTCGAGGTACGTGCATAGTTGTCACACCGAAGAATGTCTCTGATGTGCCCTGTGTCCCTAGGGTAGAGCATCCTGACTACCCTAGCTGTGATAGTCTTAGGACAGTGTCTAAAGACAAGCTTATTTCTGCTTTCTGTGAGCCCCCTTCTAATTGGGTGAGTGTTAGTTCACTTACTGTATGGGCTTTGCTAAAGGCCCTCAGTTTTTGAACATAGTTTTGACTTTTGTTCTTCATCCCCTATCTCACTATAACTCTATCACAAAGCCCCGTGCTCGATTTTTGCTCTCCTTTCTTGAGTATCTTAGTATAGATTTTCCCTCTTATTTTATTCTTTCTATCATAGATGTGTATAGGGATTCGACAACCCATGATAAGCTCATCTTCCCTTCAGCTATCACGAGGATTTTACGCTATCTTTTCGTTCCCTTTCCGATGTCCGACCACTTCTCTGTCATAGGTTTTATAGATGCTGCTATCGTTAAACGGAGCGAGGCACAGTTTCAGTCGAGGCGGTCCGGGTCAGCAGCTCCTCCCACTCTTTCTGCTCCATCCACATCCACTATCTCTTCTTCTACGAGCGGTGTGACTCTCGAGGACATCATGGCCCAGCTTCAGCGCATGGATGCTCGCCTCGACACTCTCAGTGATGAGTTGTGTTAGGTGAACACCTGTGTGGGTTGTATTGCACGACGCCAGGCAGTCATAAGTGGCTTCATTTCTTCTCCTCCACCTACTTCAGAGGCTTTTGAGGATGAGGTTAATAATGATGATGCTACTGCTTCTGATGATAAGGATGATGGAGATGCTAGCTCTTCCAATGCTGACGAGATGTCTACTTGACATTCTTACCCTTTGTCGCTCGTGACAAAAGGGGGAAGCAGTTTTGGTTATGAGAGTAGTCATAGTTAGGGGGGGTTAGTATATGAGATTTTTGTTAGGGAGAGTGGTGTTGATATTGAGGGATGTAGTGAGTATTTTATGTATCTTTTTCTTTTCTCCACTTTAGATACATTTATATCTTGTATATGGGTCTTGTGACCATTTTAGACATACATTGTACTTATATTCTTTATATATTGATGTATGTTTTTTACCTACCCTTACATGTGTTGTTTCTTTTCTCTCTTTATGCACATGGTTCTTATTACTTGTATGCAATCTATTATTTCTGTTTCACATGAAGATGCTTTGATAAGTTTTGTTTAAAGTGTTTAAGAAATACAGGTTGTCAAAGTCTACTTGCCATAAACTCTCTTCTTACAAAGTTTTTCAAGAGTTTGTGTTAGGATAGATTTTACTGTACTTAACAAGTGAGTATGAGTTGAGTGATTTATGACTTCTCTCATAGCTCATTTGTTTGTTGTGGTTTTGTCTTGGATGAGAGATTGTTAGGACATATGTGTTTCACATGTTAGGAACATGTGTCACTATTTTATATAATTAACTAATCCTTTGACAAAATGCACTTTATTTATAATTGGGTAGATCTAGAATGTGTTTGATGTTTCAAAAAACCTTGTTTCAAGTTCAAGTGTTAAAGCCATGCAAGTTTGTCTAAGATTTAAGTCAGAAAGTGCTGTTCATTAAAGCTCGACAACTAGCATTCTATCAAGCCTTGAAGAGCTGTTCCATCCCATGGCTCGAAAGCAGCTCGACAGATAGGGTATTTGTCGAAGTTTATGAAACTTAGAATTCTAGGACTATTTTTCATCAAATCCGTGATTATATGTTTGAGCTTTCTTTTTCACAACCCTGGACATGTAAAAGGATTATTTTAAAAGCTGTCAAAGGAGACACAAGTTGCACAAGTGTTGAGCAAAGTTTGTTCATACAAATTGTGATCGAAGACAGAATTTGCCCTAGTTCATCTTTCTTGTGAAGAAGTTGCTATGTTTTGTGCATCGTATGGTTTTATAACAAAGGAGCTTCTCAATCTTCATCATGTGATGAACTGAAGAACTTTGCAGTCAACAACCTTCTCTAGTTGGTGATTGAAGTCGTGTACTAAGATCCACTTAATTAGTTAGTCACGTATTGGGAACCGTGCATTACAAGGAGAGATTGTCACTACAAAACAAGTTCAATTGGGTATTGGGGTAAGGATTCAACTGTAAGTTGGTACAAGGTACTGGGATTCCTTTACTTGTAAAAGCTTGTTGTGATAATAGTGGATTCTCAGGAGTTGTGACCTTAGAATCATCTGGTTGGATTTTTATTGTGTAGGTTTTCTCCATTCGTAAACAAATCACTGTGTCAATTTATTTTTTATTGCATACTTAGTTTAATTGATGATTTGTTTGTGCTACCACGCATTTTGCATGTTAATTTGATTAATTAATAAACTTGGCAAATTAATCAATGAATTCATCACAAGGGGTTAATACGTTTTTGGCCTATCACCGCTTAAAGCTTTTGCCTAGGGACCCCAAATTTGTTAAGCTGGCCCTGCATATGTCACTTAGAGATAGGATCCTAAAGTCACTTCCTTTGATCATGTGGTGGTCAATTCTAGTTGGCTAGTCTGAACAACTAGTGGACCAGAACTTTCATCACCCCTTATAGTCATTCTAAGCCTATAAAAACACCCTTTCAACCAGATTCAACATGAAAATAAATCTTGGATAGGAGATGAAACTTGTAGTTTACAAGGTTTCTATATTACAAATTTTTTCAATCTCCTAGGAAGAGAATTATAGATAAACTATAAGTTTATTTGGCATATTGTTTCATAATATAATGAACATAATAATTATTGTTGCTAAGATGAATTATTTGAAATCTTCTATTGTTTTTAAATAAAATAAACATATTAATTATTATTGTTTAGTGAACTTAAACTATTATTGCTTAGAATCTTTTATCTACTCTATTAGTTTTTCTTTACTCTTTACAATTCTTTTATTTAACAATTCAACTCAACTTTGACAACAATTGGTCTTTGTAATTGTATTAAGTGTGCATTTGGGTCTTGATTATAAACTAGCTCATTGTTTTTTTGTTTTCCCCTATTATTTGCAGGTCCTACGTGAATCCCGTATTTATTTTATTTAATTTTTACCTTTTTCCCAACTATGTTTTGTTGTTGGTTGGTTGGTTTTTATTTTTATTTTTATTTTTTTTTATTTTTTTTAAAGACCTAGATATTGTTAAGATTATCATATTCAATACCATTTCAGCTGTGCTTAAAATAAATTAGGGTCAAAGTGTTCAAAATTTTAATTTAGGGGGTCAACCTAAAAAAAATTTATTTATAATTTTATTTTTTTGCTAGGTCAGGGGTTCATTTGAACCCCCTGCGCATAACCTGCGGCTGACCCTACCTTCAACCCCATTTCAATGGACCTATGGAGTACCTACACATGACATACCAAAACTCTATTAGTTTTACTACTGGCTTGACATTTTCCTTTACCGAAGTGCTAGGGTAGAATCTCTTGAGAGTTAGTCTGAGCTTTCTAATCATTCATCGTTAGAAAGCTCTAGTCTTCCTCTTAGGAGTTCCTCTCACTCTCGCTTCCACAATCTCCATCTTTCATAGTCTCCTTGAAGTTACTAACCCTTTTTGTTGAGTTTTACTACGTTATACACCTTATGTTCGGTTAAACACACAAAACTGTGGTAGAGATTCCACTTAGGGACTTGTCAACTGATCACCATCAAGTGATGGTAATGACCTACTACCATGACCATTATTGGCCTCGATATTTTAATTTTGTTGTTGTGTATTATATATGATGCCATAGATTGAATTAGTTGAGTGTGTGTTTTGTGATTGTGTTTAGAGTCTCGCATCAAGATATATTGGGTTGATCTAGGTTTTATAAACAACTATAAAGAGCTTCAAATGTGATTAGATTAGTCATTTTGGGGTATAGTGTAAATGTGGTTACTGGTTAACGTTTTTCCTTAAATCATTACTAATGGCATCAGAACTAACTAAGTAATCTCTATGTGTGCCTTTTGTGTTTAGAGCTCTTTGCCTAAAATAGCATATGCCTAATACAACGGGAGCAAAAACATCTTTTTGGTCCCTATATATATTTTGGGGCTGTTTTCATTTTAGTTCTCATGTTTTTTACACTTTCAATTTAGTCCTTGAAATTTTGAACCTATATCTTAGAGCATCCACATTATTGGAGCCATATATTTAGTAATTTGATATCACAACAAGCTACTTTATCTATTTTACTTTTTCACTCTACAAAACACACAACATCAGTGGTTTTATTTTGGCTTTCAACACAATAAAATAATATAAACAATACAATAATTAATATATCTATTATAATAAAATAATATATTCACTTCAATAAACAACAATCACAACCATCACCACCGCCATCGCCACCGCCACCGCCACCGCCACCGCCACAATATTTATTGTGAAAATAATATAAACAACACAATATTTATTGTGAAAATCTTGTAGTACCATTTCTTAATTTTAATTTCTTATTATTCTTTATTTTATTTTTCCTTTTATCTCTTTATTTGTTTTCATCCATCCACATTTCTTTCTTTTCTTTTTTTATGCTTCACACACGTATACTCTCTTTTCACTCTCCTCCACCCATGTATACTTACTCTTCACTCTATCTTCCTTTTCATTTTTGTTTTTGTACTTCATCTCTCTCTCTCTCTCTCTCTCTCTCTCTCTCTCTGTCTCTCTCTCTCTCTCTCTCTACTTTCATGCATTCTGCCTCGTCCACTCCATCACCACTTGTCCTTTCCCTACCACAGCTCAAATGGGTCAGATTTGCTATCTTTTTTAATTTTTTATTTTATCCTTCTGATTTGATTAGTTTTAAGATTGTGATTTGAGTTTGTATTTTGATTGTGATTGAGTTTAGATAGAGATGTTTGAGAGAGAAAATTTTAAAGTTTATTTAGAATGTTTATTGAGTCATGTTAGATTGAATGTTTATTTAATTATGTAATAATTATTCCTATTATTGTTCTAGGTTTGTTTATGTTCCTTCTCCACACACGAAAGATGTCCTTGCTGAAGTCCTTGTTGATTGTTTTTTAGAGTGGAACATTGATAGGAAGTTGTCCACAATAACCGTAGATAATTGTAGTACTAATGATGCCATGATAAGACTTCTCTTGAATAAGCTTGATACTAGTTCTCTTATGTTGGATGGGTCTATGTTGCATATGAGGTGTGCTGCACATATTTTGAATTTGATTGTTCAAGATGGGTTGTCTCTTATTGGTGATGGTATTGAAAGGATTCGTGATAATGTGATTTATTGGACTGGATCACCAAAAAGGAGGCAAAAATTTGATGAAAATGCACGTCAATTGCGTGTTCAATGCACTAAAGATTTAGTCTTAGATTGTAAAACTCGTTGGAATTCAACTTACTTAATGCTTTCTACTGCATTGATTTATAAAGATGTTTTCTCGCGTTTGGCTAAACGTGAAACATCTTATACTTGTTTGCCATATGATCATGATTGGGAGGTAGCCAAAGATATTTGTGGGAGGTTAGAGTTGTTTCATAGTGTGACAGAGTTTTTCTCTGGTCGTAAGTACCCCACAACTAATATGTATTTTGCTTTGGTGTGTGAGTTGAAAATTGCATTGAATGAATGGAGTTTGTCTTCAAGTGAGATGATAAGTACAATGGCAGAAAGCATGCTTGCTAAATTTAATTCTTATTGGGCTAATGTTAGTGTTGTTATGGCTATTGCTGCTATCTTAGATCCAAGATATAAGATGAAGTTATTGGAGTTTTATTATCCTAACATTTATGGTGATAATTCTGATTTGGAGATTGAAAAAATTAAGAATCTTTGTTATGATTTGCTTGATGAGTATGGAGATGTGGATGAGTCTCCTGTAGGTAATGAAGGAAGTTCTCATATGCATACAAGTACTTCAAATCAAGTGTACAAATAAAATTTAGGTTGATTGGGTCAATGTCAAGGTTTGATGGTTTGTGAACAATAGTACAAGTAGTTCAAAGAAACATGGGAGTGGTAGAATGGAATTTGATCATTTCATTGATGAGGGAGTGTTGAAGAGGAGTGAAGATTTGATATTTTGGCATGGTGGAAAAGTAATGGTCTCAAGTATCATACTTTGCAAAGGATTGCAAGAGATATTTTAGCTATTCCCGTCACAACTGTTGCTTCAGAAGCTGCCTTTAGCACTAGTGGGAGACTTTTAAGTCCACACCGTAGTAGGCTACATCCCAAGACTATAGAGGCAATGATGTGTGCTCAGAATTGGTTATGGAGTGAAATCAACGGTTAGTAATTGTCTAATTTCTGTTTATAAAATCAAAGTGTGTTTTTATATTGCTAGTTACAATTTGATGAAGTTTATTCCATTTTTAATTCATTGTTGTTGTAGGTTCTTCAACTATATCTGGAGATATTACATTTCAATCAATTCTTGATGATGGGGAGCCAAATGAAGATGATGGGAGTTGTGCCACAATTGATGGGAGTTATATCACAATTGATGAAGATTAAACCTTTTGTAATAATTTAGTAGTTTTTTTTAATTTTTAGACTTGTTGGATTAATTTGTTGGTTTGTAATTATTCTAAACTTGTGGGATATATTTTGTAGCTTTTTAATTTCTTGGACTCGTTGGACTTTTGATACTTATTTCTTGAATTTGTAGGATTTATTTTATTTTTATGTTTAGACAGTGATTTTAGTTATGATTTTGTTGATTAATGATTAAATGGTTATCTTAGCTTGGTAATTTATTGATTTAAAATCTTAGTTATAATTTATTGAATTATGATTATGATATTAGTTATGATTTATTGATTTATAGATTTGTAATTAACAGGTGATTTATTGATTTATGATTAGTAGTTTATGATTGATTTGGACTGATTTGGCAATTGGGCCATGTAGGCAATATGCAGGCAAAAATAAATTTGGACTGATTTCAGGATTCGGCTAATAAATTAAAGGCTTAATGAATTGGACTGAATGCAGGCTTAGTTTAGGCAAAAAAAATCTGGGCTTAATTTTTTTTTTTTTTTTTTTTTTGAGGTTGGGCCACAGATTGGGCCCAATCTTAAATGGGGCCGCGGGGGCTTAATGAATTGGACTGAATGCAGGCTTAGTTTAGGCAAAAAAAATCTGGGCTTAAATTTTTTTTTTTTTTTTTTTTTGGGGTTGGGCCACGGATTGGGCCCAATCTTAATTGGGGCCCACGGGGACTTAATGAATTGGACTGAATGCAGGCTTAGTTTAGGCAAAAAAAATCTGGGCTTAAATTTTTTTTTTTTTTTTGAGGTTGGGCCACGGATTGGGCCCAATCTTAAACGGGGCCCGCGGGGCCCGGCTGGGGCGGGTCCAGGTTACGGGCCTTGCCCCGCGGGTCAGGTTCGGGTATGAAAATACCCGGCCCGAACCCGACCCATTGCCATTCCTAAACATAAGCCCCACTGCACCAATTTTGATACCAATCAAGCCCCACTGCACCAAGACATGTGTTTGTATGTCTTAATTTTATAACAAAAATATAATTGGATTTTTTACCAAGAAGAATATTAATTGTATAATGATAATGAATATAATTTTCAACTTACATGGTTAACTCTATTTCCTTTACAGATTAATGGTGCTTCTATTTACTTTTTCAATTTTTATTACAATTATGAAATAATTAAGTATTTTTGGTCATGAATATTGTCAAAGCTGGATTCAAAAAATAAATAAAAAAGGAAGAAAATGTTTTTTTAGAGGATTCTTTGATTTTGTACTAATATTTATTGTTTCAAGTAAACTTAAATTATATATTTTTATCTCATATTTAGTAAATAAGCTACCAAATCATTATGTGATACACAAAGTAAGGCGTTAAATTTTAAATCAAGTTGAGGAATTTGTTATTTGTTTGTACACGGTGTTGAGGTTATAGTTATATATATTTTGGAGTTCTATATAATAACAACAACAACAATAATAATCATAATAATTCAGTAGCTTCTTCTTCTTTTTTTTTCTTTAGAAAGAAAAACTGAAATATTATTAAGAAACAGAAGCCAAATCGGCAAGATAAAAAGAATAAATTTGTGGAGGTACATTTTCAATCCACACAAGAGAACTTGTGACATGACGTGCATGCCTAGTAAGATTATGAGCTACAGAATTTCCATTTCTACAATCATGAGAAAAACTAATACAATGAAAATACTCTACAAAGAGGCAAAAATCTTGAATCAAAAGACCAAAAGAAGCTACCAGGGGAGAGGAATCCTTTAGTGCATTAATCACTATAGCAAAATCTCCTTCAAGAATAGCTGAAAAAATACCACTCTCAAGAGAGAAAAGCTAAAGCTCTACTAGCAGCAACTGCTTCAAGATCCATTATAGAATGGAGAAGAGAAAAATTCTTAGACATGGAAGCAATTACCAAACCTTTTTCATCTCAAATAATAACTCCAAGACCAGCAATACCTTCTATGGGTGCTTGACTCCACACAAAGGATTTTGTTCGCTTTGGGGAGCCAGACCCTCACGAATTTGTCCTCTTTGACCGAGTGCAGGCAAGCTTGGAGGGTTTCATAGTCACAGCCCCAAGACTTGGAATCCCACATCGGAATGAGAACCCTCCCACTAGTGCTTTATATGCTTCTGGAGCTTGCACTAGTGTACCACTACTCTCCAAGCTTGCCTGCACTCGGTCGAAGAGGACAAATTCGTGAGGGCCCTTTTAATGTGGGTGCTTGACTACACACAAAGGATTTTGTTCGCTTTGGGGAGCCAGGCCCTCACGAATTTGTCCTCTTCGGCCGAGTGCAGGCAAGCTTGGAGGGTTTCATAGTCACAGCCCCAAGACTTGGAATCCCACATCGGAAGGAGAACCCTCCCACTAGTGCTTTATATGCTTCTGGAGCTTGCACTAGTGTACCACTACTCACTCGAATAACTATAAACCGATGGTACACTACTCCCTTCGCTTTACAGCTTATAAGGTAGCAAATGGGGGGGTTTTCCTTCGATGTGGGACTCCTAAGACACCGTCCGAGGACATTGCCAAGCATGCCTAGGACGTTGCCATGCATGCCTAGGATGTTGCGAAGCCATCCGAGGACGTCCTAGGACGTTGAAGGACATACTGAGGATGCGGTGTAAAAGGCTACAAGGCAAAAAGCCCTTGGCCCGAAGATCCGTACATCCTAGGTACCCACACCTTCATCTTGAAAAAAAGCTCCATCAAAATGTTGTTAATAGTGATGATGATGATTATTGTCATTGTTGTTGTTGTTATATATAACTCCAAAAATAGTGGTAACTACAACACTATGTACAGATAGATTAAAAAAAAAAAAAAAAATTCCTCGTACAGAGACCATTCTACATTGGTTATTAAAATGGAATATTTCGGCAATGGTATGTACTAGCATAGCATTTAGGGATTATTGCCTCAATATATTTTTTTAATTATTATAGTAATTAAAAGAGTAAACCCTAAACCCTAAATTAAGCTAAATGGTATAGATTAATGATATAAATTTATGGATTTGATATAATTTTTTTAAAAATCCTAATAAAGTCATCATCCGATCTGTTGGTAAGAAAGAATCAGTTTCTGTTTGATTGTTAAAAAAAAAAAAAACATGTTAGGGTACTCTTAAAGTTTGAAATTTGATAATAATTTGGTAGCTTATTTACTAAATATGAAATAAAATATATAATATTTTTTATGTGTGTGTCAAATATCTAAAGCTATCTAAAAATGATATATTTACAAAAAATAATAATAATCTGGTTGAAACATGAATGTCATAAAATAGCTATTTTTTTTTAATTATTATTAGTATTACAGTAATTAAAAGAAGACTAATACTTCCTATAATTATTATTTTTTGATACATTTCGTAGTATTATTAAGCTAAAGGTATAAATTAATGATATCAACTAATAAAATCATCTGATTTGTTGTTAAAAAATTCAGTTATGGTTTGATTGTAAATAAACAAACATGTTAGGGTAGTTTTAAAGTTTAAAATTTGGTAGTTTATGTAATAAATATGAGATAAAATATATAAATTTTATTTTGGGTCAAATATCAAAAGCTATCAAAAAATTATATATTTATGAAAAAGGAATTTACTTTTTATAAAATAATTATCAACGTTTTCTAAACTTTGTATCTCTTGTAGCTTAGATGAGCATCTCTATGCACAACTAAGCAAGTGAGCTTTGTGGCTCTTGTTTGTGATGAGTAAGATTAGGTTATCTCTTAAAACTTAACACTCATATCACTCTTTTTGANTAAGATTAGGTTATCTCTTAAAACTTAACACTCATATCACTCTTTTTGACGGGTAGGACTAGAAAATCCTAAGAGAAGGCATAAATGACCATCTCACCACTGTTGCCCGCCAATCATTGTAATGACACCTGTATGCTTCGGCATAGCAAAGTGCAGTGTCATAGACACCTGTATGCTTCGGCATAGCAAAAGTGCAGTGTCAAAGACATCCGTATGCTTCGCATAGCAAAAGTGCAATGTCTATGCTTAGCATCTTGGGTATTTCTTTTCTCTCTTTTTATACCCATGTATGATATGCAAAACTAAAAGAAAATTGCAAAGAAAATAAAAAGCAAAAAGATTAAAAATGCTTTAAAACATGATTGCAAGCGTGTTTTCTAGGAGATGTGGGAGTTATAGGATGTACCTCGAAGGTGATAGTCCCCATCAAACAGTTATGATTGTGTGTGAGTTAAAAGTTATTTTCTCATATCTCATATCGTCATAACATCTATACCACATATGCAATCTTGCGATGTTTTCACACACAACACGCAATATTCTTTGCTACTTTTGATACATGTGCAGGTACAATGTGATTTGGCCATCACAAAGGTTTTACATGTGCTAATGTATGCTCACTAACTGTCTTGACTTGTTTTTTTTAAATATAAAATTGGTTAGACTTGTTTAGTGTGTGTGTGTGTTTTGGGTTTTATGTGCTTAACATTTTTCTTGTTTTTCACATGTTTTGCATCTTTCTATATCTTGTCATCCATAGCATCTTGGTTCATTACATTCATGCATTTTATGGATTTCTTTGTACCCCCCTTGATCATCCTTGATCATCTTTTTGTTTCTCGAGTGAAGCTTTCTAGCTTCTTGTACCCTTTGTCAATCATGAACAAAAAGGGGGAGAATTTGTGAGAATATGTGGTTTCTTTTTAAGATTCTACATGTTAGGGGGAGATGTGGTTTCTTTTTAAGATTCTACATGTTAGGGGGAGAAATACATTCCTTTGTAAGGGGGAGATGTGTTTCATCTTGTTAGGGGAGTGTTTACTTCCTTCTTCTTGTACCTTGGGTCTTGTGACCATGTTTACATACATTGTGCTTATCTTCTTTATATGCTGATGTATGTTTCTTTCACCTCTCTCTTCATGTGTTGTTTCTTTTCTATCTTTATACACATGTTCTTTATACTTGTATGCAATCTATTTATTTCTGTTTCACACAAGATACCTTGATGAGTTTTGTTTAAAGTGTTCAATCAAGTCTGTCCAAGAGAAAGCAAGTTGAAGTGCAAAATTTATAAAGCTCGACACCTCTCGATAGCTACCTCGACACCTGGCTATCTGTCGAGCTCTTCAGCTGATTCTTATCGCAATCTCGATAGCTGGTCGATCGATCGAGAAAGTTTCTGTCTCCTCGACACCTTCTCGACACCTCCTCGATAGCTGCTATCTGTTGAGATTCATTAAACCTCGACACCTCTCGACACCTCTCGATCGATCGAGGTTACGGGAAATCAGAATTTTCAGCTTTTTGATTTTTGGGCCAGACTTATGTATTTGAGTAGGGTTTCTTTTCTTACAACCCTAGACTTATATAAGATTCTCAGAACACAGCGCCGACAGCCTGGGCATTTGTCGCCCCAGATTGCCCTATGAAATCTCTTCTCGGACGGGCGTTGTTATATCGGTCTGACCTAGAATCCCTCCTCTCCTGAGGGATAGCCTTCTCCTTCCCCTTGCCCTGTAGCAAGTCTTCCTCCACCCGTTTGTATTTGTCGATCCGGTCCATTAGCTACCGCACGCTGGTGGCGGGCTTACCAGTTAAGGACTTCCTCAGGCTGTGCCCCATCGGGAGCTCGTTCTTGAACATATTGATGGCGACATCATCGTACTTGCCGTCCAACTCGTTGTAAATCTCCCAATACTTGTCCGAGTAAGCCTTGAGGGTCTCGTCATTGCACATAGTCAGGGACAGCAACGAGCTCATAGGCCGAGGAGGTCTGCTGTTCGTGACAAAACGGGAACCAAAGGCCTGGGTCAGCTGTCTGTACGAGTCTACGGAATTCGTCCTCAAGCCATTGAACCACCTCATTGCCACAGGCCCCAAGCTGGACGGGAAGACTTTGCACATCAGTGCCTCGTTCTTAGAGTGAACGGCCATCCTCTGATTGAAGTGGCTCACCTGGTCCACGGGGTCCGTTCTGCCATTGTAAACGGTGAAGGTCGGCTGCTGGAACCTCCGAGGGAGCACCGCCTCGTCTATACGACGCGTAAAGGGCGACTTGGAGAGCTGGTCCAGCGCCCTGCTCATGGCGTCACTTCCCAAGCCCTTAGGGGTGGGGCTGCTATGCCTACGCCTCCGATAGCGTTCATCCTCGTGGGAGAAAACTTCACTCAGGGGTGTCGTCGACCTTTGCCTGTAGTCGTCATCACTTTCGTCGTCAGAGGGTAAGTCAAGGCTGGGTTCGGGTCGCTTTCGCTGTGCATGGCGCAATTTTCTCTTGAGATCATCTATCTCTCGCTGCATGGCCGCCTTATCTTCCTGCCTCTGAGAAGCGTGACTCTTATCCTCCCACGGTCTCGCGGCTGGGTCGTTATCGCCTCCCTGGGGCACGTGGCCGCTTCTATGCGTATGGCTTTCGCTAGTTTGCGAGGTGTGCATGCTTCCTTCTCAGAATCGTCCGTTCTCCTCGTTCTGGCCGTGCCCCGTGTCGCCATAGTTGTTCAGACATTGGGGTCTTGCTGGTTCGTGTCAATGGGAACTCCCTTGGTGAGGGTCTGACCCTACCATGCCTGGCTGTTGTCCTTACTGACGCACGAGTTCTCCCCACAGACGGCGCCAATTGTAGGGACCAGATTTGGGACACTTCTTCAGGTTGAGAGACTGGACCAAAGCCCAGCTTGCCCTTCAATGAATTTATAGAGAGCGGGCTCAAGAACTAGGCCTTAGTAAGGTGTACAACTGCCCTGCATGGTTGCATGTGGATTTATCAACTTAAACATGGATTGGGATGCACAATGATGCTCCTCGGACTGGTCTTTCGAGGCTTGATATTCTTATTACTTCTTTTAAGATCGATTACAAAGGTTGAGAGCATACAAGTCGCTGAAGTACTCCTTCATGCAGATTTTCTGTCCCCCTTTCAGGAGAGACTCCTTACGTTATATACCTCTCTAAACTGATCCTAACCCTCCATTTGTCGATCAGTCAGGCCACCACTTGAGAGCCTGTCCCATCAGCCGTATCCCCATTCCTCTAGTGGGTTGCAGCATCCAAGGCAGCACTGTTCAGGAGTCCTATCCTCATTAATGCGGCCAGGAAGTTAGTTGAGGGCATTCAATGCAAAGGTGACAGCTTGCCTAAGGCTTGCTCCTTCGCCGTGCTCCCATCGCCGACGCGTGGCACTAGACCCTCTCCTCCTCGGATATTCAAGAAGACCCCTCTTTGGTGGGGTGGTGCTCGTGTTCTTCCGAGGTCTCGGATGCCCGAGGACGGGGCCATCCTCGGATATGTTCCTCGGGGGCCGATCCTCGCGCTTTCATCCTCGGACCACTCATGCGTCCTCGGCGCGGGCCTCTGGGCCTGGCTTGGAGTGGGCCAAGGCTGCCTGATTTTCTGGCCCCACAATTATTATTATTACTAGCATGTAACTCATGCAAACGCATAGATACATTTAAAATTAAACACAAATTTTATTATAAATATATAAATAATTAGTCAAATTATTTTTTTTTAAAGTAAACGTAATTAGCCACATATTAAATATGAACATTTTTTTCTAATTTTTATTAAGATAGAACATGTAATGATCTTTGTTGTGTAGTGATTTTTATTGAATATATGTGATTAATTATATATATATATATATATATATAATTTTTTTATAGTTCATTAATATTCGATTTTTAGCATTTTGCACTCATTAACTCACATGGCATAAATATTAAAAAAATTAAGTGGACACATGACACAAACTTAAATGGATAATTATGGTGTGGTTCCCACACAAATTTAGACACATGGCGCAAAATTGAATTCTAATTTCAAATTTTAATTGAACTTTCTCTAAGCTTTACCTATTAACATATATATAGATAACTCCAAAATATAGTGGTAACAACAACACTATATACAAATAGATAACAAATTCGACAAATAGAGACCACTCCAAATTGGTAGCTAGGACAAAATATTTCGGTAATGGCACATATCAGTGTACTGTGTTAGGATTATCGCTCCATATTTGCCTAAAAGAATTTGTTATGACGATGTTAAGAATGGAATTGAAGAATTTTGATATCTAGCCGAATTCAAGGTCAGATGGTCCTTAAAGAAAATAGAGAAGGGAAAATAGAGATAAAAGAATTGGAATTGGGATTAACAATCTTCTTATTAATTGTTCTCCTTACAACAACAAATCCCTCTTTATTCAACCTCTTTACTTGCATAACCTGCCAACTGTCAATAACAACTAAACAATTAATTCCTAACTAACTTCTAACTGCCTTGCCACTCTGCCACTAACTAACTTGTATATAATACCCTGATCCCACAATTACACTACAATCATATCACACCAATACTACAATGATACTACAAAACTACAAGCATACCACATAACACTGCAACTACCATATATAAGATAATATTGCAAAATCATCCCTAACAAGTACCCTCCCCATTAGAGCACCTTGCCCACAAGGTGAGGAAATTGTTGTTGAAGCACATACAAGTTTTCCCAAGTAGCATCTTCAGGACTTTCCCCTTGCCATTGCACCAAAACCTGAGTAATAGTCCTACTTCTCAATTGATGAGTTCTGACTTGCAAAATAGCAACAGGTTTTGGACTAAGGATACCCTCTGAATCCACAGGCGGTAAGGTAGGAATAAAGGCCACATGCTTGCCCAACTTCCCCTTAAGACAGGAAACATGGAATTTAGGATGAATTCTAGAATTTAGTGGCAAATCTAACTTGTAAGACACCTTACCAACCTTATGTAAAATCTTAAAAGGCCCATAATATCTAGGTGACAATTTACCCAAATGTTTATGCCTCATGGATTTCTGTTTATAGGGTAGCAATATGAGATAATCCCAATGATATGAACTTCACCAACAATTGTAATGAAACCCAATAACAATAATGGTTTGGAACCCCAAGATCGTGTAGACAGGATTTGTTGAGCCTTGACCTGTCACCTAACCAGATGAAAACCAAGACTACGATAGAATTGAAATGCCACACTAAGAATTCCTAAGAATCTCTCAAGAATCAAAGGTGATAAGTTTGGTTGTTTGAACACCACAAGATTAACTTGATAAGTTCAGGGGTTCTTTTAAGAACCAAGAGGAACACAAGACTCACAAGGAGAATAATTTTCTGAATACCAATCTGTCCTGTTTAAAATTTGTACTACCACATAAATACTTGGAACAACCCTCCAAGAATAGGTAAAAATCATAATTACAACTTCAAAAACAACACAAAAATTAATCTAATCAAGTTCCCACGTTTTTGTTTTTTTTTTTTTTTTTTTTTTTTTTTTTTTTTNTTAACATGCCCAGCCAATACCAAGACATCTTCTCATTTAATATCCTTGGAACTTAACACATCTTCCCATTTAATATCCTTGGAACTTAACAAATTCACACCCTTTTATGGTCAAACCATGCTGGTTGCGAATTTGCATGCATTAGCCTCTTCAATTGCTTTGATGACATGGACTAAGCCTTAGTTATTATTTGAGCCCATCTTGGTCTTTTTAGAATCAGCCCAATTCTCTTGGACTAGCCCATTTAGTGCTTCCTTGAAATGTGTAGCTCTAAGTCTTGTAATTGGGCCACTAGAAAATGACAAAGGGTCTTATGCAAATTCAGCTCCATTTTCACTTGTATGATTAGCATGTCCAGCTCCTTGGTGTGCATCACCCAATCCCCTTCAGCAAAATCCCTCTCAGTTCTATGCTTATTAGTATTTAATTTTAACCTCTCCTGGGCTGCCACTAAGTTTTGCTTCAATAGGGCCATGAGCTATTGTCTAGTTCTTAATTGCACATTCATATTGTCAACCTTAGCTGTTCCTGGAATGTAATCTAATAGCTTGGGAGGAGGATAACCAAATAAAGCCTCAAAAGAAGTCAACTTAGTAGAGGTATGAAAATTAGTATTAAACCAAAATTCAACCAATGGTAACCAATCCACCCAAGAATGAGGTCTGTTAGCTGCAAATGCTCTTAAGTAGTGTTTTAAGCTCTTGTTAACCACCTCTGTTTGACCATTTGATTAAAGGTGGTAAGCTGATGACATAGCTAGCCGAACCCCCTGCAATTTCATCAACTCCTGCCAGAAATGAGAAGTAAACACAGAGTCTCTATCACTCACTATTGAAGTTGGCATGCCATGCAACTTGAACAAATGCTGCAGATAGAGATTGGCCACTTAGCAGCTATATAAGGATGAGATAATGGTATAAAGTGAACAAACTTGGTAAGCCTATCTACTACTACTGAAACCACCTCTTTGGACTGGGATTTGGGAAGACCTTCAACAAAATCCATGTTCATATCAAGCCAAGGTTTGTCAGGTATAGGTAATGGTTGCAACAGGCCAGCTGCATTTCAAGTCTCAGACTTGAGTCTTTGGCATGTATCACACTCTTTGACATGCTTCTTCACATCCTCCCTCAAGCCAGGCCAATAAAAATCTCTCTTCACCTTATGTAATGTCTTCAGGAACCTCCCAAGGGACTATCATGGACTTGTTGCAGGACAGTAGCTTTCAAAGCATCACAAGTCCCTAGATAAATCTTCCCTTTGTATAAAATCCATTCTTCACAGAATACCCCTTTGGAACCACCTTTCCCAATTGAGAAGCTTGGAAAATACCTTGCACCTGCTAATTAGTAGCATAACTAGCCTTAAGATTAGTAAACCAAGCTGGGGATGGAAATGAAACCATGCATAAGACCCCATCAAGAGCAATTGATGCACCCCTAGAAGTACAATCTTCAATGTCAACCTTCCTAGACAAAGCATCAACTACTAAATTATCTCCACCCTTCTTTTACTCAACTACAAAAGCATACCCCAACAACTTAGCAAACCACTTTTGCTGAGCTGGGGTTCCAATTTTTTGCTCCAACAAGTACTTCAAGCTCTGCTGATCAGTCTTGATAGTGATGGGTCTACCCACCAAGTAAGCCCTCCACCTCTTGATAGCAATGACTAATGCTAGCAATTCCTTTTTATAGGTAGACAATGACAAATTCTTACCGTTAAGGACCTAACTATGATAGGCTATGGGCCTGCCTTGCTGCATTAGAACTGCACCTATTCCTCTCCCTGAAGCATCACACTCCACCACAAATGGTTGGTCAAAATTTGGCAATGCCAACACAGGTAGGTGAACCATAGCATCTTTAAGCTTTTGAAAAGCCAATTCAGCCTCTCTAGACCAACAAAATGAATCTTTTTTTAATAATGTTGTCAAGGGGGCTGCAATTTGGCCATACCCCTTAACAAACTTCTTGTCGTAACCAGTAAGACCTAAGAACCCTCTTAAAAACTTAATATCCTTAGGAATAGGCCACTACTGCATGGTAGTAACCTTCTTAGGATCAGTATCTACACCTTCAGCAGTAATGACATGACCTAAATACTCTACTTCCTTACAAGCAAATGTACACTTTGATCTTTTGGCATACAATTTATTAGTAGCTAAGATCTCCAAAACACTTCTAAGGTGGTTAAAATGATTAATCAAGGATTTGCTATAGACCAATATGTCATCAAAGAAGACTAGTACAAATTGTCTAAGGAAAGGCTTGAATACCTGATTCATCAAAGATTGGAAGGTTGAGGGAGCATTGGTTAAACCAAAGGGCATCACCAAGAATTCATAATGGCCCTTATGTGTTCTAAAAGCTATCTTAGGTATGTCCTCTTCCTTCATTCTGATTTGATGATATCTAGACCTTAAGTCACACTTGGAGAAAATGGTAGCTCCATTCAATTCATCCAACAATTCATCAATAATTGGGATTGGAAATTTGTCCTTGGTAGTGATGTTGTTTAATGCTCTATAATCAATACACATTCTCCATGATCAATTAGCCTTTCTTACCAACAAAACAGGAGAAGCAAAGGAGCTACTACTGTTCTTGATTGACCCCTCAGACAACAACTTCTTCACATTCTTCTCAATCTCATTCTTTTGGTAAAAAGGATATCTATAGGGTCTTTGGCACACAGGCAAAGCTCCTTCCTTAAGAACAATGGAATATTCATGACCCCTAAGAGGAGGCAACCCTGTAGGAGTCTAAAAAACATGTCCAAACTCCTGTAATAACGAATCCACTTCAGTAGGAATCTTAGCTTCTGGTGCATCTGCTTCTACACTAGCAATCTACAGCAACAAACTTTTCTTCACAGGAACTTTGAAAAATTCCTACAGTCTGTAAGAGAGGACCTTAAGATGGATTCAAGCCTTGCAGCAAGACCTACTAGTTCCCATAGCAAAAACAAATGGTTAAAAGCTTAAAGTTCCATTGTATCTCTCCCAAAGTACTTAAACACTAAGTGCCTAACACTGCATCACAACCCCCAATGCTAAAACATGGAATTGAATGCAAAACTCCACTCCTTGAATGCTCATAGGCACACTATTACTAAAACCTTGAGTCTTCACAACAAAACCATTAGCCACTTTAACTTCCAAGACCTTAGAGACATCAACCCTTAGCTGTAAACCAATAACTAAGGATACATCCACAAAATTATGAGTATTGCCTGTATCTATCAAAATCACTAACCTACTTCCATTAACCTTACCATAACCCTCATATTACCAGGTGTAGGGGTTCCTGTAAGAGCATACAAAGTGATCTCAACCTCCTCTTCTTGACTAGATTGATTACTTCCAACTACCTTAGTAACAACATCACTATCCACCTCTTCTTCCAACTCAGTAATCTGCACCCAAGATTGCAAACCATGAGCTAATTCAATTCCTTGTAAAAGAAACAGTTTAGCATTCTTGCATTTATGTCCAATTCCTCACTTCTCATCACAATTATAACAAATACCCCTCTTCCTCCTGTCATCCATTTGTGCAGGGTTAATCTTTTAATAGGTATCCTAGGTTTAGATTCTACCACTACATTACCCTTAGGCAAACTCAAGATAGAACCTTACCTGATTCTTGTTGGCACTTAGCACTCTTCTTGCAACTCAATACATATTCCTCCTTGGCCAATCCAAAAGCTTCATTCAAAGATTGTGGATTAAGCATCCTCACTAGTAGCCTTATTCATCCATTAGGCCCCTTAGGAAGCAGCTTAGCTTGTGTAAAGGAGAGAGGCCCTTGATTCTATTAGACACAGCTTCAAACTCTGCCTTGTACATAGCAACTATTGAAGTCTGCCTCAACCTTGTTAGCACCTCCATAGGATCATCATAAGTAGTAGATCCAAACCTCACATGTAAAGCTTGCACTAAGGATTCCCAATCAGTAAACACTCCAGCCTCCTAGCTTCTTGAAACCAAATTAAGGCCTCTAACTCCATATGAAAGGAAGCAATTGATAACTTTTTTTGCTGCTGTGGTTTGATAATAGCCAAAATACTGATTGGCTTTGTAAACCCAACAAGCAGGATCATCACCTGAGAAACGTGGAAAATCTAGTTTCACAGGTCTCAAAAGTGATAAAGCTGAAGAGCTTTTATTTGCTGGTATAGTTCTCTGAGGTGAATGTTGGTTGCCATCTTGAGAATTTAACTAATGTAAATGGCATTAAGATTCTGATTCATTTCATTCAAGGTCCTAGTGTGGATTCCTTGAATCTTTTGGATTTCTTGAATATCCTTGTTGTGATGGTCCGAAGTGGTACGAAGAGAGGCAATGGCCTCATTCACTATATTCATGAAAGTAGCACGTGTTTCAGTCATGGTAACGTAGGAACAAGGATCTGATACCAATTGTTAAGCATGGAATTGAAGAATTTTGATATCTAGCTGAATTCGAGGTCAGCTGGTCCTCCAAGAAGATAGAGAAGGGAAAACAGAGATGAAAGAATTGGAATTGGGATTAACAATCTTCTTATTAATTGTTCTCCTTACAACAACAAATCCCTCTTTATACAACCTCTTTCCTTGCATAACCCGCCAGTTGTCAATAACTAATTCCTAACTAACTTCTAACTGCCTTGCCACCCTGCCACTAACTAACTTGTGTATAATACGCTGATCCCACAATTACACTACAATCATATCACACTGATACTACAATAATACTACAAAACTACAAGCATACCATATAACACTGCAATTACCATATACAAGATAATATTGCAAAATCATCCCAACAGACGGTCACACCGAAGAAAAATTTTATTAAGCTTTCAGCCTTCACTGCATGTTCTATGAAGTTCAAGCAAAGAAGCCCATCAGACATAAATGTAAAAGACATAATTTGGTAGTATTTTTAGATTAACAATACTAGAACGTTCTTATTTAATGCAATTGCATAATACATAACTTGCAAGACAAATACAATGATGTGAAAATAAATACTTTCAATAAATTCATGTTTTAATTATCCATGATTTTGATTAGTTCATGCTTCTGCAGGTAGTGGTTTCCCATCAAGAAATGCCTTAAACAGAAGTAATGACCTCGCTGGTTGTGTGGCCGGAGCTGTGTGTGAAGCTCCTCTTATGCTGGCAAAGGATAGCTGATTGTTACCATATACTTGTGTCCATCCACCAACCTAAAGGAAAAAATAAATGAGGAAAAAGAATACCGTTTGGGACCATCAATAAAGAGACAAGAATACAAATATATTGACCTGTTTTCCCTCAAACCATGTTCTGTAAGGCACAGTTGAATTCAGTCCCAAGTCCTTTGCTAATCCAGTTACCAGTGTTCGAGTCCCAGTAAATGGGATTATTCCATCTTGATCTCCACTGTCATAGTACATCAAAATCGACTAAATTGTCATCAAGACCTTTTCTTGCAAAATAATAAGTAGCTTTGTAAAGAGTTTATTACCATACCTGTAAACCAAGGATCGGATGCCAGACTTGACAAGTGAGCCCACGACATCAATTGTAGGTATCTCTCGGTTTTCATCATCATACTCTAGAACTCTGAGATTTAAATAGTAAAATAAGGAACCCCAAGAGTTGTGGTATCAGCAAGAGGAAAGAATTATAATTTATAAAAACAAAATGAATGTTTGATTTCTTTAGATCGCAGATGGTACTCATTCTGAAACTAAAAAAGAACTTATGAAGAAAAATCATGAACTATTAATTGAGATTGCAAGAATCCTTTGCATTTTAATTACAAGTCACCATTCTAACATTGTGGCTATTAGTTTTGTTTCATAGTATTTGAGATACTTATGATATATTAAATTGTTCTTTAAAAAAAAATGCTTAAAAGTTAAGTTAAAGATGGCACTAATTTCTAAAATTTTCAAAAAAAAAAAAGGCTCATATCATTGCCTGCTGCATAAATTCCATTCCTTGATTCCAACGAGTTGGGCATGGAGAGCCGTCTGCACATCTTTTCTGTTTAAATACTTTTGTGTGTTTTCTTGTGCACAAACATCTACCTCTTTTATACTTTCCTGTAAGCAGAGGGTAAATGGAAAGGCAAAGTCAATTGTGATCTCCGTAAACAAAAGGTTGTGTTTTAAATCAAAAGAAGTAATGAGCACACATAACATGAGTTTTGACAAGGTATATAAACTTCACCTGCTGACTGAGGGCATCTGATTCTGAATTGAGAGATGTCAAATATTGAAATCTAGACCTGAGGGGCTGATAAAGCATGTCCATTTGTGATTGAATAGATGATAGACAAACGTCACCAATTACATTGTATCGGTCGATGTAGTCAGTAAGTTCTTTTGCAAGTTCAATATATACAGAAGTGCAGGTAGAAGAAAGAAATCCTCTTATGGCACCTCTCATAATCTGAGAACTATTGCAACTTTTAGTGAGAAGTGCATAAACACCATCAGATATCAAGCCATGAGACCAATAATACTCATCCGGCGAGTTGAAATCAACCGCGAATTCCAGAAGAGGATTCCCTATCTGCATTATAAAATTTTGCTCCCTCAATGTTATTTGGCATGAGCATAACATTAAATAAATAGGAACAATTAAATTAAAAAATTCAAGTTTTCTTGAAGTCATATCTCCAAGTTATACTCACAGCTATTCCCTTTAAATTGAACTTCACTTTGGACTGAATAATGAGGTGGGCAAGTTGTGGCACATAGTGACCTATTAAAGAAATAATACCATGAATTTAATAAGAAATCTCTATTTGATAAGAAATTAACAGATTTTTTTTTTTTTTTGGCTACTTGAAATTGAAAAATATAATACGCCTTTATTTTTAAACCAGGCCTATTATAGCTCCGCAATCATCATAATTAATTGAGTCTTCCCAATTATCAAATAATTTATGAATGTGATGTTATAGACCAAAATATTGATTCTAATTCATGTTCTCTATCTCACTTTCTCTCAACAATGTGTGCATGCACATGAACAGAAGATTTATAGTTGTTTGCACCAAAAAAAAAAATTGTCTTCAATTAGAAGGGGAAAAAAAAAACACCTGCGTAGCTCTCTCCTGTAATAAAAAAATCTCTGTCTCGGTATTCTGGAAATTTTCCAAACCAGCGCTGCAGAAATGTAAGACTATCTCGTGCTTAAGAAAAGCAAACCCAATGTCAGTTTCAAAAGGTCCATATATAAAATCATTATACAAAGGGCAATGCTATTTGAATGTAAAAGTTGTGCACTTAAATTTAAGCAAATTGCCTTTCGTTGTGTTTTTGTTCTCAAATCATGGCTGTCACATTTGTAATTTATTTTTAAATCATTGCTAAAGGAAAGGTATATGCACATTCTATTTGAATATAGTATTAATTCAATACGAATAACGATACAAAAGTATTGAAACAAATTCAGTAGGTAAAAAAAGTTTGACTGATTATAAAGGCTAGAGAACATATACCTGCTATCTCGTCGTTCACATAATTGTAAAATGACTTATTAGCGGAGTAGGAGAATCCAACTCCTGCTGGTGATTCCAGATACAATATATTTGCTTCTGCAGCAAAGAGGAACTTAAAATGTAAATAACAACTATATATCCACTTCAACACACCTATAAACATATACACGTACAATATTTGATTAATGAGTAATACTAAATACACATAAAATTTTACAATGATTGAGTTGGTAGTTTTTATTCAATCTCATCAAGTTTACCACAAACATCACTTTTTACCTATCACTAATTATTTTCACATTAGCAGTTTTCAAATTTTTTGTGTATATAAACTTTCTCTTAATTAAATAAGTTCAATGAGAAATTTATCCTTTTGAGAAAGGAGTTAAGTAACCTGAAAATCGGTAATTCAAATTTTCTTTTAGACTTTGGCATGTTATAAATTTTAATTAGGTATCAAATTTATTATATATATATATAGGATTTTTTTTTTTTTTTTTTTGAGGATTGTATAAAACCCAATGAAAAATTATCATACACTATTAAAAAATTTAAATATATAACTTTACGTTATATAAAAAAAAATTAATGTAAGTTAGAAATTTTGTGTTTATATATATATATATATATATTACAAGCTTTTTAAATATATATATATATATAATTTTTTTTTTTCTGAATGAAAATGTCTTTTTTTTTTTTTTTTTTTTTTTTTTGAGAATGTTAAGCAGGCAAACAAGGGTAACGACTTTCCTTATCTATATAATATATTTATAGCTTATTTCTGAATGAAAATGATGACCTTGCTTATCTATATAATATATTTATAAATTTCTTCTCATTTATTTATTAGATTATGTCAATTCAAATTTAAAATATTTAATTTTTTTAGTGGGGTAGCCCATAAATATTTTAAGCATCAAAGTGAAAAATAAATAAATAATATATATATATATAATTACTGTTTTATTACATAAAGAGAATTATTCAATTTTCAGAATTCGTGGACCACATGCCCCAGCATCTAGTTCGGAGTTTCCGATCTTGAAATGATTGCCAAGTAGAAGAAAAGGAAATAGCAAGAGATAAGATTCAGCGACTTATTCCCATGATTTTTTGTCTAATGTGCCGAGATTTTCGCGGCAGAGATAGTGTGCAGGTCCTACACGACTACTGAAATGCATCACAGTATCACACCCTTAAATTCCTAAATGGTTGTTATGCATGTATCAGATTTTTTTAATCAGTCACAGTCTTTGATTTCAGAATTGTAACACAAAAGTTGTGTCCACAAGCTCTTTAAATTTTTAAATGTTTATTAAATTTTCATATAATTAAAAATTAATTTTTGTATTATGAGACTTTATGAAAGAATTTTTTTTTTCCCCATAAATTAATAACTAAAAGGACAGTGCAATCCAATTCTTATTCAATTTTTTTTCCTTAGATGTTATAACTTTAAGTTTTGTTTGGTTGGAGGATGGAAAAATGGGGATAAAAAATGTAAAGTTGTGAAAAAGTGAGGGAATATAAGAGATTTAGTTTTCATGTGTGTTTGGTTTGGGGGTTAAAATTTAAGAGATAGAAAACTATTTCTTTGGTTGAGAAGAAAAAATAAGATAAAAAAATGAAGGTTGAATAAATTTACTTTCTTGCTTTATTACATAACATTTTAAAAATATATTTTATAAAGGAAAAAAAAGGGTATTGTTGGAATAAATAAATAACCAGATGTTGGTTTAATGAAGGCGTAAAAAAAAAAAAAAAAAAAAAAATCAACGTCACATAAGTTTTAATTGCGGGCTGGTTGAGCAACCCAAACCAAACATTTTGAATTTTTATTTTATTTTTTATTTTATACCATATCTTACACTAGTTAATGATGATATCTAAGTAAACTAAATCAGGTAGAAAAGTGCATGGAAATGAATTAAATCAATAACACTCATAATGTTAATATAGTTCTTTTACAAATAACATAAAAATTATTATTTACACTTTTTAAGCAAATAAATACTTATCAATGTATGCCACATGTTAAGTATATATTTGTGTTAATAATTTTATATATTTATAGGTGAGTTCATTGTAATTAAGAACTTATTTTTTAAGATACAAGTATACTTTAATAAACTTTATAAATAAATAAAGAACAATAATTATAGAACAAACATTTTTATAAAAATAAAAATAAAAATTATGAAATAAAGTTGAAAATTTACTTTATCTAAGAAAAGAACTTTAAAAATATATTAGGATACATGCTTCAACAAAAAGTTGGATTCAAAATGGATATTTACCACCGCACTCAGAAAAAAGATAAAGAGAAAGGATGTTGGAGACCTTTATTCCAGCTATACTTATTCTTGACTAGATTGTCTCCACTCGGTTTAAAGGGTCCATGCTCAACAAAAGCTCCGGCCCCAATAGATGAACAACCGGGCCCTACATGTAGACAGAAAGGCAAGGTCACATTCATACACCAAAAAAACAAGTAAAATGTTTCACAATTTTCATAAACTAAACCAAGTAAAATGGACATCAAAAACATAAATTTTCAGGAAATGGAAAAGAATTTTTTTACCTCCATTTAACCAAAGAACAAGGGGCTTTGAATCAGGCTGTGCTTCAGCTTCAACAAAGTAGTAAAAAAGAGCTCTCTCTTGCGTTTCATCAATGGTGATGTAGCCAGAAAATTGTTGGAAACTGACTTGAGGTTGACCTGGTAGACTTGTGATCTTATCTTCTATGGGAACAGACTCCACTGCCATGAAAATCTGCACCAAAGATGCACATATTATGGCCATCACCATCCATTGCTGCTGAGACTGAATCATTGAGCAAGATGAAGAGAGTGAGAACTTGGGCTGAATAGAAGACCCCCACGAAGTTACTCGTTCTTATAGAGTGAAGATTGGAATGCGCGTCTCATGTGGAAAATAAAAGCTGGTGGTCCTTTTAAAAGTGATTAATTAACCAAATAGACTTGACTTTGACAAAAATATGACACTGAGCTATGATAAACGCAAACTCAATGAAGACTTAATCTCTATTAAATTTGTTTCTCAAAAAAAAAAAAATCTCTATTAAATTTAGTATGGTTATACTTACAGATTCTTATCAATTAATCAAGAGTAACCACACATATTTTCTTTTATTTTTTTTGTTCTATTTTAGATATCTACAAAAATAAGTAAATAAATAAAGAAATTGTTTTGATTTTAACTATGGGTTTTTACTATTTCTTTGTATTTTTATTCTTCGAGTTATGTTTTAAGTTATAAAGAATCATTCATCTAAAGTCACTGAGTTTTTCTTAGCCAACGTCCTTGTCATGACGCCCCCCTTTTGAGGTTAATACTTAATACTTACTCCCTTCGAATAAATTTCTGCCAAAAAAAAAAAAAAAAAAATCCATGATACAACAACCTTGATTGTACAACAGCATTTAAGGAGGGAAAAGTCTAATACTTTTTTTTAAGCGAGAAAAAAGTTTAATACTATTGACAAACTGTGTATCATTATGACTCTAATTAATTAAACATATACTTTACTTCATGAAGATAATTATTATATAAATGAAACTCCTAATTAAGTTCATCCCAAATTTTTAATTAAATTGGAACAGGGTTAGAAATGAAAGGTCCTTTCCTTCATATGAAAATAGCTCTAAAACCTCTAAAATGATCCAAATACCCCATAATCTCCACAATTATGAAAATAGTCCCAAAAAAAATTATTTTGAAAAGCCCTTGAAATGCCACAAATGACCAAAATACCCTTAGAACTTCCATTAGTTCTATAGATATTTTGATTATTTTGGTGGTCAATTCTAGGAGTATATTGATTAGAGATAATTTGGTCATTTTTGGTAATTTAAAATTTTTTTTTAATTTTTTTTGATAGTTTTGGGACGTTTACTTTTTTTTTCTTTTTAAATTTAAAAACCGTGTATCTTACTTACGTCCCCCCTCCCCCCCCCCCCAAACACAAAAAAGAGAAAGTTTTCCAAACATTTTCAAAAATGCAATCAAATACTGCAAACAAAAACAAAAAAAAAAAAAAAAAAAAAAAAAAAAAAAAAAAAAAAAACACAAAAAACAAAAAAAAATTAATAATCTTTTCTTTTAGATAAAACATTTTACGTAACAAAAACGGAGAGTTTATATATATATATATATATATGATCCGTTTGGATACAACTTATTTTGCTGAAAATTGAAAATGCTGTAGTAAAATAATTTTTAAATAAGTGAATAATATTGTGTAACTTATTTTAATTCTTTTTTTAATAAAATAATTGTGGGTGAATAGTATGTGTACAATGCATAAGCATAATAAAAAGTAACTTTGTTCCCTTAGAACGCGTGTAACAGCCAAAAAAAAAAAAAAAAAAAAGAAGCAAAACGCAGAAAACGCGGGATACAACACTCACGTAGACATGCGTTCACTTTCTAAAAAAAGACAAAAGTTATGGAGGCTGGCAGAAGGAATACAATTTTATTTTTGACGTGTTGGAAGTTGGAACTCAATCATCTATATATATGGGAATTCCAAGTTGAGGTGTCGGGAATGGAGTTCATTCCCATGGGTAGGAGCTAAGGACAAAGTTCTTTCCAACCTAATCAAGCTGGATGAAAGGATTGGCGGCAATTTCGCAGCCATTAGACAATAATTGCATTAATTCCATTAAGGTCACATTTGTCAAAGCCCTTTAAAAATTATTATTCTTAGAGCATTCACATTAAGTCTTGTAAATGTCATATGTTGGTAATATTTAGTATCGATGTCTCAAAACTCCCCATTATCCGGTTTTGCAAAGTCTTGGAATTGCAAAAAAATTTGCGATTGTGTTACAATGCCATCTTATTTTTATGATGGTACTGTAACTCAATTGCAAAAATAAAATATTCAAATTTATTCCTTATCTCATTCTTTTAATTGTTTTTATTCTTTCTCTCTCCTCTGTCTTTATCTTTCTCTGGTCTCAATCCATTTCTTTCTCACTCTGTCTTTCCTCAGATCTCTAGTGGTTGGGCCTCCACACCGACGAAGTAGAGATCAAAGCTACTCTACCGATCTAATGGCTGAGGGGTATTGTGAGTCGAATCTAGTGGCAGAGGAGTGGTGGGTGTGGGTTTGGGTTGTGGTGGGTCTAAGCCAACTATATAAAATAGTGACATATATTCCTAACATTGAATCACATATGTCCTAACAATTTGGGGTTTTTTTTTTTTTTTTCTCTCTTGGTGGTGGCATGGTTTTTGTGGCTGGTGTTTGGTTGTATTTAGCGGTGTGTGTGTGTGTGTGTGTGTGTGTGTGTGTGTGAGTTTCCTATTGGTGGTTCTTGTTGGTGGGTTTGGTGGTTTTTTAAATGGGTTTGCAAGTTGGCTTAGTGGTGGCGTGGTGGTTGTGGTGGTGGTTGCTAGCCGGTGTTTGGTGGGTTAAATGGGATGTGAGTGGCGGTTTTTTAATGGCCTTTGCTGGAGCCTGGTTGGTTGGAGAGAGAGAGAGAGAGAGAGAGATGAAGAGAGGGAAATAGTAAAAAAGAATATTTAAATAAGGTGACAAAAGAAATAGAGTTTGGGATGTTGGGTGTATTGTAAAATGGTATGGTATAATAGATAAAGTAGCTTTTAAGATGGTAAAATGAGAGATTTTTTACATACCTAATGTAAATGCTCTTAATCATCTTCATCATCTTTGTGAAATATTTTAATCATCTAGAAAACGTCATTTCTATTTTATTTAAATACCCAGAAAACAGTATGGAGATAGTGATTACATGCCAAAGATTTAATGAATGACAAGAATATCAAATTTGGCAAGGATTAGAGTTTAATTAAATGGTAACACTAAAGTATAATACCTTAGGTATTGTTTCTTAAGGTCTATAGATTAAATAAAATTCACATACAAAAATTCATTGACCAATGCAACATAAACAATTTATCTATTCCAATGACAATTCAGATTTAATTAAAATGAGTGTGATGATGCGAGAAATTCGTGGGCTGAATGTTCAAACCAAGCTGCAATGGAAGACCTGAAATGAAGTACGAAAAGTGCACCGGTATGATGCCTGCTGAGGACCCTCTGATAGCTAAGTTAGAACTTTTTAAAAGATCTTCAAAAAATCTCAAATTGTAAGAGTTATGAAATTTTTTACGTACTTCAAAAGTGGTGAAGTATAGTCCTTATATAGGAGATCTTGAGTGGATTTCCTTGTTTCCTGCCACTCTTCCCATGAGAGACCTGTTAGTTTAGTGGAGATAGTGGGAGTGAGTTTTGACGAAACTGCTCTCACGTTAAGAAGTAGTGGGCTTATGTGATAAATCTCAATTCTGGCAAATGTGGCTTAAATCCTTCTATGTGTTGAATGTCGTTTCTTCTGGACGAGTATGATGTTTGGATGACAATAATATTAAAGATGGCACATCCAAAGGTTAGATGAAATTATAGACGATGCACTATGAACTACCTTTTTAATAGTCAAGCCCCAACACATGGGAATTTAAATGGGAGGTAAGAGTGGAGGAAACAGGAATTACACTCAGGACCTCTTACTCTGATACTATGTTAAATTTTCGATTATCTCAAAAGTTTAAATTATTGGAATATGATAAATTTAATCATTTAACCACTAATTTCTAACAACCATCATGATTTCTAGATTGGCAAGCATCTTGTGGTCTTGTATAAACTAAACTTTATTTCAAACTAGCTTAATTTATTGGTTTAGGAATAGGGGAATAGGGTCCGGTTAGGGCATACATTAGTCATCTATTTTTGGAAATATTTGATGGAGAATTGAAAAAGCTATCAAGAAAATTAGTAACTTTTTCATTTTTCCATAAAAAGTTTCTTAAAATGGTTTACTAATGTATGCCCTAAGGGCATACGTTAGTAAAACCTATATTATTTAATTAGAACACACCACTTTTAACAAGTAACAACTTCTTAAGAAATATTGTGGAAAAAGTTGTGCCCTAGTGTTTATTTAATCTTTTTTTTTTTTAAGCATTTGTGTTCATAGTGCTACTTACCAAATATTTGAACTTTATCTACATCAGGCATATTAGATTTATGGCAAAGTCAAATTTTTTAATAAAATGGAACCATTTAATACTTTAGAAGAGAGAGAGAGAGAGAGAGCAAGACAAAAGAGCACAGAATTTTGATGTTCAATGGAATATCCTCCATGGAATGTTTTCTCTTCACATTAGAGTTTGTTAAAATTTAGAAAGGAAATGTAAATATGTTAGCAAGGAAAATTATTAGTCTGTATGAACAGTAGAATGTAAAGTGTACATTGTAAACAAAAGATTGTACGCTTAAATTCCCTACCATATAAATTTTACATTCTACTATTCATGTAAACTAATGATTGTCCATGTTTGCAATAATTGCCATTGGAAAAACTCCCGGCCGTATATTCTTTTCACATCTCATCAAAAAAAAATAAATAAATAATATTCTTTTCACATACTTTTATTCAAGATAATGTTTTTGTTTATTTATTTATTTTTTGGATGGCATATTCAAGATAATATTCAAATGAAATGATCCTTTGAAATTTCACCACTGCGCATTGACCTCATAATGTGCAGCATGTGCTATTCAAACGACGTAGACCGATTACCTTATAAAGGCTCCTATGGCTTTGCGTTCTTCTTCCAAGTCATACCATAGATAGATACCAAATTAACCTGTTGAATATTAGCTCTGATACTATGGTAAATGGACAATATTATTATTAGCAAATGCAATGTGTGATATTATGTTGTGTATGCTGGAGTGGATGCGAAAGAAGAAGCATAGAATAGGAACACTGAGAACACGAGGGTTACGTGGTTCAGCCTTGACGGCCTACATCCACGAAGGAATCCCTTAAGGGCTACATCTTTATTATATGAGAGTGTAGTACAATAACCTGTGTTACAATGAATTATAACATGAGTATATATAGGCGACTAAACCCTAGACTACTAGTACAAGAAGGACTGGGCTTGGGCCTATTACATTGGGCTAATATCTGTCTAATATATATCTCTAACACCCTCCCTCAAACTCAAGGCAGAAGCTCGATGAAGGCTTGAGGTTGGAAAAGCATGAGAAGATCACTTGGAGATGCCTTGAAGAATGCCTTTGAAGAAACCACAATGAAGTATGTGCCAATTGACCAAATTTAGAGTTTCAAATGAAGAAACAGAGTCCAAAATTGGAATCTACGCGAAAAACTGAGCAAGATAGGCCATTTGGAAAATTTTGACTTTTGGTCAAAAGTCAACGCAAAAGTCAAAGTCAACTATAGTCAAAGTCAACGGCTACAAGGACTGGGTCGGTTCCGGGTTTTTCAGGTCGGGTCACGGATCAGGCTGCAGAGTCGCTGACTCATCCTGATGACGTGGTGCTGACCTGGACTAAGGCTGACGTGGCAACAGCTTGCGTGGTGCTGACGTGGCAAGATGACGTCATTAGATGACGTCAGCAGCAGACTTCAGGCATGTGTGGCTCGTGAGGGTATTCTATCGGCGCGTGGAGAACTCCAGAAGGTGCGTGCGAGCGCGTACGACGGAGATTGATGCTCGGGCTTCGGGGTTTGGTAGAGCGGTGAGCTACGAGGCCGTCATGGTCGCGCGTGTTGGCGGAGGAGGATCTGCTCCTGAGGAATCCGAGGCGGCGCGTGAGCTACAACGGAAGCGCGTGGTGGCACATAAGGATGCCGTTGGTGGTCGTGTTTCTGGGTTTTTGTCGCAGGAGGTCGTGGAGCACGTCTGTGGTATTGGTTTCATCAGGCGAGGCATGGATTTGCACAAATCTGAAAAGTTAAGTCATGGCTTTGCTTGAGTCTATGGATTTTGGACACAGCACTGAGCCATGGTGGCTGCAAGATGCCTTGGAGTCAAGATCCGGCAGACAAGCATGTGTGACTTTTATTAATGGTGGTGTGCACGTGAGAATCTTCTTTGCTTGCTAGAGATGTTTGTTTGATGCCAAGAACGAAGTTTGGCTCTGATACCATGTTGAATATTAGCTCTGATACCATGTTAAATGGACAATATTATTATTAGCAAATGCAATGTGTGATATTATGTTGTGTATGCTGGAGTGGATGCGGAAGAAGAAGCATAGAATAGGAACACTGAGAACACGAGGGTTACGTGGTTCAGCCTTGACGGCCTACATCCACGGAGGAATCCCTTAAGGGATACATCTTTATTATATGAGAGTGTAGTACAATAACCTGTATTACAATGAACTATAACATGAGTATATATAGGCGACTAAACCCTAGACTACTAGTACAAGTAGGACTGGGCTTGGGCCTATTACATTGGGCTAATATCTGTCTAATATATATCTCTAACATAACCAAAGCACTCTGAGCCTTGCAGTGTTCCACTAAATGATTGATGAGGCATGGCGTGATTACCGTAAATATCTAGAGGGTGTTTGGTTCATCGTGATGTTACATTACGTTGTAATATTAGTTATGTTATTGTAATATTGCATTAATGTAATCTCAACACATGAATACAACATTACATTGTTTAGAAAGGTGATGAGATAAAAATGATGTGATATATTTTATAATTTTAAATTATGGTAATTTTAGAAAAAATAAAATAAACCAAAAACTTTAATGTTATATCATCGTAATGTGCATCACATTAAGGGCACATTACAGCGAATCAAACACCCCCCCTAAAGATCAAGGTGGACATTGATTGTCGATTTTTGTGGAAACAGGATTGAGGTTGTCTTCATAAACATAATATTCCACTTTCTTCTCAAAATAATAATAATAACAACAACAACTAGCCTGCTCAGAGGCTCTTCTATTTTTTCGGTAAAAATTAATAATTTACATCTATTATAATTTGGAATTACTATATTTTCCACTACAAGAAATTTGTACTATTGCGGTGGTTTTTTTTGCAGTGGGTGCAAAAACAGCCGCTATATGTCACATATTGCGGCATCTTTTGGGACCACCACAGTAGCTCTAGTCTTTTGCGGCGACCTACAGTGGTGGGACATAAAACCGCCGCAATATATATGTTTTAGCGGTGTTAACTTAGATATATCGGCACTCCAAAATCCCGCCGCAATAAATATATCATTTTGCAAAGATACTATAGTGGCAGTATAGAAAACTGATACAATATGTAAGTTATAGCGGCGTTGGAATGACCGCCGCACTAGGTACTCCTTTTTGCAGTGCTTTTTCTTAGTTATAGTGGCAGGTTGGATTGCCATAGTAGACCTTTTCCCAGACCCAAAATTTCCCTCTGTTTTTTTTGGCTTCCCACTTATTAGGTTTTCACTTTTCACTTTTCCCACTTATCATTCTATCTTAATCCGAAACTCTCAATCCGAAATTGAATCCCAAATCCTCAAACTCTCCATCCTCGCCGACAACGGTTTTTGCTTCGACGTCCCGTCCCGCTTCACCACCAACCACCCTCTATGTCCCCGAGCTCGACCGCATCGTCCTCAAAGACAAAACCACTCTCCGCCCTTATGCCAACATCTCCATCGTCCGCAAAACCACCATCACCACCCGCATCATCCAACTCGTCCACCAGCTTTGCACTAAGAACATCATTCCGATTTGTAAGTTTTTTTTTTTTTTTTTTTTGCTTGATTGATCTATACTCATTGTGGAAGGAATGTTCCATTTCCATCTCCATCTCCCAATCCAAAGGTACTCTCCCTCTCTCTCAGTTGCATCCCACTCAAGGTTTTGGTGTTTTTTTTTTTTTTTGGTTATATGATTTTATGAATTTAGTTAATTCATTGGGTGTTTGAATTGGTATTAATTTATTGTGTTTAAATTATTGTGTTTTTGGTTAATTTTTTGAGATCTATTTGGTTAATTTATTGTGTTTTTTTTTTTTTTTTTTTTTTTGGTGTTTGAATTGGCATTGGATTTTGAGGTCAGTGAAAGTAGTGTTTGAACAGCTAGCATTCATTTTAGCAAGGCACCTAACAATCTCTATAACCTTAACTCCTACAAGCACTCTGGTCTCACTCTCTTTTTCTCTCTCCCTATTATTTTGTTTGGTTCTTGACAAAGTTTTGCAAGTTATATGGTTTTGATTAGTGTTGGAATTAGTTTTGTTTTAAGTTGTTGTTGCTGTGTGTTTGTTTGGGTATTGAGGAATGGGTGGGGAACAATGGATAAGTCCATAATACTTTGTTGATGTGAATTAATTTGAAGTTTTTTTTTTCTTTAAATAGAGAGTTAATTTGAAGTTAGTTTTCAAACTAAAAAAAAAAAAAAAAAAACAATGACATTCATTATTTATTTTTTCCCACAGTTTTACACTAGTTTAAAAGTCCTTGAAGTTAGTTTTCAAACTTGAAAATTCATCAATGAAATACATTATTTATTCTGTCCTAATTAGAGTTTTACAAGAAATTAAAAGTCTTGTTTACTGTACTCCACAAGGAAGGGCATCTTTACATTCTAATCAAATTGAATGAGACCCTGATTCCATATTTTATTTTTTGGGATCAAATAATGATATAGTATAAGCCATATTATTATTAAGTAGGATTGTCTTGAAGATTACATTGAAACTACGTTTATTAATTTGATTCTATTTGAGTTTTCTTTCTTTTAATTTTTTCATAGAAACTTCTATTTTTAGGTCAACGCTGGAGCCATATTGTATAAGTATTTGCAAGTCTTGATCACAGCACTATACTTGGAAACACTATCAGTAATGCATTAGGTGAGGCCTAGGTTTTTCCAATGCTTTCATGATCGTTGCTTCCATCTTCTATTTATGTATATAGTATTCCAATTAAATTCTTCCATCTATAGTGGTTTTTTCTTCTTGTAAGCTTTATATTATTCTCTTGCCTGACAAGTGACCTTTTGTACTGGATGCTCTAGATCAAGCAGACATTCAAAGGATAGTTCCTAATTGCTTGCATATAAGGTAATGGACCTATCTAAACCAATTGGCTAGTATCTGATATTATTAGTACAACTTTGTTTATATAAAAGCCAAATTTTCCATAAGTTTTGTCTTTTATGATCAGTATTGACATAATTAGTTTGAACTACCTTGATATTGATACTTGATAGACTGTGATGATTATTGTGATGGTTTTGAAAAAGGCAATTTCCAGCACATGCTCCAAGCAAGTGATAGATGGCAACTTCTTTGTTTTGAGCATACCTTTAAATTTACCAATTACACATTATGGACTCCTAATCTCTTTTTCATCCCTTGGTTTATCCTTCTTGTTTCTTGGAATGATTTTCATGTTTAAGGTTTAGAGACTATTATTCTATGGGTTTGCTGGAGCAAGAGCTTATGAATCTAATGTTTCTCATATTCCAACATGATAGGCCAAAAAACGTATTGACCCCTTGTGATGAATTAATTGATTAATTAGCCAAGTTTATTAATTGATCAAATTAACATGCAAACATGGTAGCACAAACAAATCACCAAATAACTAAATGCAGTAGAAAATAAATTGACACGGTGATTTGTTTACGAATGGGGAAAACCTACATGGCAAAAACCCCACCGGGTGATTTTAAGGTCACCACTCCCGAGAATCCACTATTATCACAACAAGCGGTTACAAGTAAAGAAATCACAGTACTTTATACCAATCTACAGTTGAACCCTTACCCCAATACCCTATTGGACTTGTTCTGTAGTGACAATCTCTCCTTGTAATGCACAGCTCCTAGTATGTGACTAACCAATTGTGTGGATCCTAGTATGTGACTTCAATCACCAACTAAAGAAGGTTGTTAGCTGCAAAGTTCTTTAGTTCATCCAGATGATGAAGATCGAGAAGATGCTTGGTTACAAAACCCTACGGTGCACAAATACAACAAATTCTTCACAAGAAAGATAAACTAGGGCAAATTCTGTCTCCGATCACAATTTGCTTGAACAAACATTGCTCAACACTTGTGCAACTTGTGTCCACATTGATGGCCCTTAAAATAATTATTTTATATGTCTAGGGTTGTGAGAAAAGAAAGCTCAAACACATAATCACGAATTGAATGAAAACAGTCATGAAAAAACTGAATTTCATAAACCTTGATAGATATCCTATTTGTCAAGCTACTATCGAGTCACGGGCTTCAACAGCTCTACAAGTCTCGATAGATAGCTAGCTGTCGAGCTTTAATGAACAGCACTTTCTGCACTTGAATCTTGGACAGACTTGCATAACTTTAACTCTTGAACTTGAAACAAGTTTCTTGAAGTATTAAACACATCCTAGATCTACCCAAATACAAGTAAAGTGCGTTTTGTCAAAGGATTAGCCAATTACATAAAGTAGTGACATATGTTCCTAACAAGTGAATCACATATGTCCTAACACAACAATAGAGATAATTAATTATACGTAATACAATTTAAGCTCCTCTTTTTTTTTTTTTTTCTAATATCCAAAAAAAAATTCCCCATTGAAAATTTTAGATGTAGCTAATAAAATCCATAATTGAGATTGTTAATAATTCTTAGTGTAAAAAGAGCTTCAAATTTGAGATATAGCTAATAAAATCCATAATTCAGGTTGTTTATTAATAGTTCTTTCTCATTTTCATTTTCAATATGTAGGCATAAACTTTTTGCTAGCTTCCTACAGATTTTCCAAAATTTTGGATATTAATACATGGCCATATATGTTAGTTGCAATAACCTCTCCTAAATTGTTACTATTTGTTGGTGGATGATGTGTTTTTCATTTTTCCTTAAATTAGAAAATCATTGAGAGTCATTGTTGTTGTAGTATAAGGCCCTTCAATGTTAATTAAGTAGTGTTAACATATTTTCAGATTTTTTGAAAATTAAATAAGTTTTTATATTTAACAGAAGGCCCTCGTATTTTGTCCAAATATAGAAAAAGGAAAATTCTCTTCAAGTTCTACACGCACAATGTACTTATGATTTCAAGAAGCTAGTCTGTTCCCTTACAGTATGCTGTTGAGTTTTTGTTTTCCTCATTTAAAAGAAGGATATGCCAAGGGAAACGGTCCCTAGTATACCTGGATAGAGAAATCATAAAAAGCAAGTGATAAGTCCCTAGTATACCTGGATAGGATATGCCAATAGCTTCTTCTTTCTAATGATCAAGTGACAGTGACATCTTTGCACTGTCAATGTCAAAGTTGTTCTGTATTTACAAGTGTTGAAGGTATTACTTGTTGGGGTTTATGCCCTAAAATCCAATTTATTGGCATGTAAATAATTAAATTGTTTAATTATATGAGACTATTTATAAATGAACTAATCGAACATTATTATAGTCCTTGAGATGCAATTTATGTGATTTATGTGATTTAGTCACAGAAGATATAAATCACAAGTTCTTTGTAAACTCAGAATTTTAATTCGTAGTCGGTGATGAAATTGGGCATTTCATCTGCGAAGACTATAACATATCAACTAAGATGATTTGTCTTGATCATGGAAGTGGAGACTTCTAGTTGATATGTTGATATGTTTTAAGAGTTAAGACATATTAAACTAGACCACTATGAGATTTATTATTTTCTTAACGACTGTCAAATTAATAATAAATCTCACGACTTCTATTTACATCAACTCTAAATTCTAGGAGAATAATGGACCTGGTCATGAGATGTAGATTGCTTTGATATATCAGGAGTGAGATCTATAAGTTATGATCAAAACCTCAGTATGTTGGGCAGCCGCATTTAATATTAATGGAAAATATATTCTCAAGATGAAATTCATAATCTCTTAACGAAGATATAAAATATTCCCTTGAAATAGGTTTAATAGATTTGGTTATTCAGAGTGTTGGGCCCAATGACTTTAGTAAGGAGTTACTAAAGTAGATATTTATGAAATTGGATTTCATAAACATATGATGAATAACATAAAGGATTAAATTAAGTACTCAAAGATTAAGATGTAGTAATTTTCAAAGTGACAATCTACATTCATGACTTTGTATTACTACAAATATTTTAATGAAAGGGTTGCATGTATAATAAAGTCTTGGGATATAATTTATAAGTAAGGTCTAGAGTGCAATTATATTCTTATAGTGGTATTGAATATAATTAATGATAACTTTGGACTTGTCAAGAGTTGACAAAAAAGTCCAAGGCCCATTGGAACTAGAGTCTTATTTGTTCCCTTTTGGTCCCATCTTAAGTTACAAACTAAAGCCCAATTGGGTAGGCCCAAAAGGCTAAGCCAATTAGATGATCAATTTTTATTTCATAAGAGTTATTATATAAAGAAACTACTAAGGTAGTTATCTATGTATGTATGATGAAAAGAAAAGAAATCAGTTTTTCTCCAAAAGGACAAGAATAAAAACTTTCTTTGAGAATCAACGTACAAAAGGACTGATTGAGAGACCACACTTCTTGGCCACCATGTGGAATTGAGATGAAGATTAAAGGTATTTTCAAGTCTTGGTTTTGAATTTCACTGCATCAAGGTATGCTTTCTATTCTTTGTTCTAGAATTCAAGGTTACATGTTATCTCTCATGAATAAAATAGATCCGTGATTGTTACTTCCATTGTATGTTTTTTATGAGATGCAGAATTAGATTTTCCAATATTACTGTGGCTACTGCTTCTAATAGAGCATTATATCAAAATCTGACTTCATTATTTTAGTTTTTATTGCGTTTATGAGTTTTAAAATCCAATCAACTAATTATGTGCTATGATTAGAATTACTATAATTCATTATTAACTTGGTGAACCATGACAAGGATCCCCTTCTTTACACAATGCTCACTTCCTTTCCAAAACACTATATTGCTAGTCCAAACTTTCTTACTCTTTCTTACGAATAAAAAAAGGAACTTTCTCCTATTTCTTTACTTCACTTTTTCAAAACGAATGAAGACTATCTTATCAAAATCTTCTATGGATCATAATCTTTCTTGTAATTGATGCTTTAGTTTGAAGGTTTTAGCTTATATCTTACTGATTACATTCTAATTGAAACATAAACAATTTCTAAAATGTCTTGTTGTTGACACTTTACAGCATTTGGATCGTTGATCTCACATAGATACAACTAATTGCTGGCAAAGTAAGTGAAGTTGGTAAAATAATTAAGGAACTCTCTCTCTCTCTCTCTCTCTCTCTCTCTCTCTCTCTCTCTCTCTCTCTCTCTCTCTCTCTCTAGTTGTGGTGGGTTGTTGACATGGGGCAAGCAGGTGGCTTGCATGGAGTAATAAGGTGGTTTTAGCTGATATTGAGAGTGTTAACTGTTTTGGGTAATATTAGATGATTCTTGTTGAGTTGTTTTTATTTGATAAATTCATTTTAGGCTATTGCTAGTAATGATGTTATAGTTACCAAATATATTGATGACTTCTCTATTCATTTAAATTCATTGTTTGTTTAGAACATAGCAAAAAGTGAATGATTAAAGATGATTTGTTTCTTAATTAAAGTGAAATTGTGTAACTGAAATGTGAGTTAACCCTTGCTTTGTGCTTTCATGAAATCACATTATAGCTATTTCTTGTAAACCACTTTATAGAAATGGATCAGAGTTGGATGAAAATTACAAATAAAAGGTCATGAGAATATTTAGATAGAGTCCAACAGTTTCTATATTTTGCATCTAACCATGCACACCCAAATGGAATGATTTCATATCCGTGTAGAAAATGTGTGCATACAAATTCGTGCCTATAGATGTCGTACATGTCACTTAGTGTCAAAAGGATTTATAGGGGTTATAACCCTTGGGTTTTTAATGGGGAATCATCATCTGCACAAAATTTTTCTGAAAGTCCTAATAGTCATGTCCAAGAAAACCCGATAGAATTTGCCGATCTTCGTGACATGTTCCATGACATGTTCTCCATACAAGATATGGCATCTGGGACAATGGAAGAAGTCCCTATTGTGTAAAAACCCACAGAAGGTCCTGCAGATTGTCCTAACTAAGATGCACTTCAGTTTATGAAATTACTTGAAGATGCTAATCAATCTTGTTATGAAGGTTGTAAGTATTTTACCAAATTGTCAATCATTGTGCATTTGTACCACATGAAGTGTTTTAATGGTTAGACCAACAAATCATTTACCATGATGCTACAATTTTTGCTTAATTTTCTTCCTTCAAATGCTAAGTTGCCAAAGATTGTGTATATTTTTAAACCCCTTAAAACACAAGTTGTTTAATCTAGGTATTTAGCCAAGTGATTACTTAGATAAATTATTCAGATCTAGGTTAACACATTCAACTCATATCATGTAAGTAATACGAAAAAATAAATAACACAACAATATGATAACCCAAGAAAACCAAACCGGTAAAAAACCTGGGAAGAATTTAATCTAGCTATCCTCAAGGTACAATAGATCCACTATGAAAGAATTGAAGTTTTTACAGTAAAACTTAAACCACTAACATCCTATTGCTATCTCATATAGAAAACTTACTACCATGACTATGTGACAACTCCGAGTCAACAAACTACTTCTTTCCTTAATCTACTACAACCACAAGTACTCCCACTTTTGACTTTAAGACTCTACTCAAAAGTTTCAGATTTTCTTTAAATTCTTTATGCAATAACTGAAACGATCACCAAGTTCTTGATATAAATCTTGATAACCCTAAGTGTATATGAAGGTAAACGCTTCTAGATCTCACAAAAGATTCAACACACAGCATATCAACAACATCTAAAACATGGTTAGGGTTTTTCCTTTTATACTTGGAGTAAAATATAAAACCCTACACATCAAACCGGGCTTAGGCTGAGTTAAAAATTCTGTAGAAAAAAATAATTTGCATGAGGTTTGATCGATCGAGCCTAATTTTCGATCGATTGAACCTTGCAAATTCAGCCAACAAATCCTGCAATTCACTCGATTCTAACTTTACAAACTAACATACTTTAAGCAGCCTAAATCTAGACTCTAAGTTTTGATCATGGTTTGCCAACACATTACACATTGAAGTTCTAATACATTTAGTTCCTAAAGTTTTAAAACCTAACAATATATCTACTCAACAAAAATCACAACATTTTCTATCTTATTAAAAATTAGAATAAAAATAATTATAATTAGTATTAAACTTAGGCATGAATTTTAATATGCATCTAATTATGTTTGTTTTTTTTAATAATTTCATCATTTATGTATATTTTTATGATTAAAAACAATGTGTTTATTTTTAAATACAATTGTGTATATGTATAGGTTACATCCTGGTTCTTTTTTTTTTTCTTTTTTTTGCTGAATACATCCTGGTTCTTGTTTAATGTAATTGTGAGAAGACCACTACATTTTCACTGTTAAAATTTATTATCGTGATTTTTAATAATAAAGTTTATTATATATAATGGAATGTACGATAAATGATATACGCACCGCCAGACACCTTTGGTTTTTGTTTTCATAATTTATCTGACATTGACACATTCAAATTAGTCCCAAAACTTTTTTAAAAAGATTCCAAATTTCCAGAAGCTTCTGGCTCTCACATCACCTCTTTGCAGTTTTCACCTGCCATTGGCATTGCCATTGATATTGCCATTGACAGTTGCAAGTGAAATAATTAAATGTAAGGCATGGTACCATACTAAAATGAGATGGGTGGGAGCAGTAATTTTATATTATTTTTATATTATTTTTAGTTCTCAATAAAATAAATAATATTTAAACGGATCTAAATAATAATAAACAATTCAATTTTGTGCCCAAAAAAAATAAAATAACAACCACTCAACAAATTCAAAGAATAAAAGACCAAAAAAAGAAAAGAAAATTGAAGCTAATAGTAATAGGTATGCAGATTTTAGCAAAAATTGGGGCAGCACAACCCATATACCTCCCTATTTTGAATGAACTTGGAATTTTTGCTGCATCTTGATAAAATCGATCTATTTTGTAATAGATTAATTAGTTTTTTTTTTTTAATGTTATGATCCTTTAACAAAAAAATAAAATAAAATAAAAGGTATGGCTATAATATTTACTCCATTAGTTAAATAATGGCTATAATATAAAAATCGAAAAACAGAGTACAAATTCAAATTGGAGGAATCTGCATATTAAACTATCCATCCATAAATGGTCAAAGTAATGTACCTTCCTTAGACGAAGAAAATTATGATAAGAATAAGAAGGTCTAGCTTAGGCGCCTCTCTCCCTAATAAAAAACTATTTAAAGACAGAAATCTGTGGATTCAAAAGCCACTAGATAAATATGTTTGTAAAAAATTACTAAAAAATGTGCTGGAAATCTTCTCAATTTTTTTTTAAGGACCCATAAGGCTATAATATATTTTTAATGAGATCAATAATTTGTGTTCTCAAATTTATCTTTTGAAAGAAGTTCACCGTAATAGAATAAAATTCTTCTTTTATATTTTTCCATTTTTATTTATTTATTTATTTTTTTCCATTTCTTCTTCCATTCATTTTTTCAAAATTTATATGGTCCCAAATTAAATGTATTGAAGTAATTATTTACAAATTTAAAATTTAAAATCATATTAGTATTCAAAATTCTTTACAGAGATATCGATATGTGTGATTACTATTTCATTTCAAATTAGATTCAATTTAAAATAAATAAATAAATAAATAAAGTGATATGAACTTCGAAACACAAACATTAGACATCACAAGAAATATCATTATAGTTGCACTACCAAAAAAAGGAAAAAATCAATCCCAGGCCCTGGCGCTTCGAAAATGAAGCATAAGTTCATTTGGGCTATACTGGCGCTTTTTAGCGTTGATATTGAATCGTCGTAATAGATCTGGCTAGGCTATATCGGTGTTTTGAAATGTGCTGGTATAGGTCGCAGTCAGGGGCGAAGCTAGGAATTTTTGTTTAGAGGGGCAAAGTTGCGACGCTAATATATTTATCAAGACAAACCCCCCCGCTCCACACACACATATATATACAAACACGCTTTTTTACCATATGCACACACATATATATACACACACTTTTTTATTTGATAAGTTATATATATACACACACCCAACCCAAAAAAAAAAAAAAAAGAGTTTAGTATTTTCAATGAAAATTTATTTTTGATGGCGATCTTTAATAAAATAAATTCATTTTTTCCATTTTCATAGTAAAATTCTTAAAAAGTTTCATTTTAATTACAAATTATCAAATTTTATAATAAAGTAAGTAAAAAAATCTATCAATTGAACTAATGAAATTTTCAAAAACATGAATGATCCAAAATTTGGAGGAATAAGTTAGGCTTCAAATATATTTAAAACTATCTTGCTCTAACCCATTATATAGCAGCTAAAAACACATTTCATGTGTAGTTTTAGTGACAAAATTTAATTTTTTTAATGAGTCAATGACTTGTTAATCGTCACAGAAAGGGTTAAAAAAGATAGATTCAAACATGTTTGATACCAAACTTTATCAAATATTTAACAGATTTAAGAGCATATTTTTCAATAAAAAATAAAATTGCGAAAAATAAAGTTATATCTCATAACTATTAGACCAATTATTTTTTTAGAGTATTATTGGACTAATTCAAATATTTGGGAGGGGGGCAACTCTTATTTTTGTAGACTAAATTTTGAAAACATTAAAATAATTTTATATATATTTAAAAAAATTTCAATTTTGGGGGGGGGGGGGGGGGGGGGGGTCCGCCCCTGCTCGCAACGCCTTTGGCAATTGTCGCAACAGCCCAAATGCCTATCTTGATGTTTTGATAGCACCAATATAAATTTTTTTGTTTTTTGTTTTCATAAATGCTAGTATAGGTCGAGGGTTTCTTGTGGCATTAAAGATAAATGCTGTAATAGTTCACATATTGGCTATAGCTCTGGTTTTCGAAAATGCCATAAAAGAAACGCCGGGATAGACCGGTTTTTTTTAGTACTGTTGAGGTATCATTTAAACTGGTTAATTTAAATAAGGGTTACATTGTAGCACTTATATATTTATAGCAATTATTACACATCTCTAATTATTTTATTATTTATTAATATTTTTTTTTGAGAAACTTATTTATTAATAATTACTAGTAAAAGGTTCATGTTTTGTACAGTAAATTCATGTTTTAATCATGAATTTATAGAACATAGAGGAACATCAAATATGAAATTATTATTATTAGTATTATTTTTGGTTGTGATAGAACCAAGGAGATAAACACGATACCGACTACCGAGTGACGTGAATAAAAACAAACTTTTTTCATTACATAAAGTTGGCACGATTGATTTGAACGGTAAACCATTTTCCTTTTTTTGGTAAATTTTATTGGTGATAGAATATACATACGCAAGGCGATTGCTTCGGTAACAGATAGGAAAGAGAACAATATTGTTCTTTCTAAAAGTAATATATTAAAAGGCAAATGAAATCATTTCTGTCATGGCGTGTCCATCATTGACAATAAGTAGAATACATGTTACTTTTCTAGAAGAGAGTTGTGTTTAGTGGATAGACTAGGATGATTAGGTCCACGTAATACCGTCCACAACGTTTCCTTTTGTGTTTTGATTTTTCTTGTTCTCAAATTGAGTAACATTGATTCATCCCCATTTGGTAGATGAAATGGGAGCAATTCAAAAAAATGACCATTTTCCTGAAAATGAGATTAGAGACATTTCAATAATTTTTCTATGATGATATAATTTGAACTTATAGCTTTTGCTGAATTGTGGTTATTCTTTATCATAATGCCAATATATTAAAGATCCATTTGAAATCTGCTTATTTTGCTGAAATTAAATTTTTTTTTGCTAAAAGTATTGTACATAAAAGTAAATGTTAGCTAAAATAATATAGTGAGACTCATGAATAGTATTAAAAAGTGCAGTGAGACCTATAAATAGTAACAAAAATAAGCTGAATAGTAAAATAAGTTGACAAAAATAATTCATGCCAAACGCACACAATATTAATTTTCTGTGTCACATAAATGGTATACAATTGATTTATTAATAACTTAAAATGGATAAAGTTTATTTCACTTTCAGAACTCTAATATATAATCTACGTTATGAAATAGATCAGAAAATTTTCACCCTGAAAAGTATATTAGAAAAGGGGATGTAACAACACAAGGAGATTAACGTTTAGCTTCTTTTATATTTTTTGAAAAAATTATTTACATATTTGTTAAAAGTTGACTAAAATACAATCATACTTAAAACAATTGAATTTTTGAAAAAAATGTAAACAAGCAAACGATTAAGTTAATGAAAAAAACATCAATATAAACATATTTTATATAAACAAAGAGGGTCACAACTTATAATACTATCGCATAAGACACTTTCTCACGTAAACGTTACCAAACTTGTTAACGTGCATGCTGCATAAATAAATTAGTAAAAGAAGAACCCCACAATGATTATTTGAGCTTCACCACGAAGATGTAAGCTATATAGTCTTCCTCTAAAAAAAAAGTAAGCTATATAGTCCCGCTGTCTCCGCCACCCAAGAGTGCTTTGGGGCAACAACTTTGTGTCATAACGTTTTCTTCAAGTTGAAGATTTCATTTAAATTTCATCAGCACGCCCATAAGGAAAAGAGGTATGAAAAAAAAAAAAAATCATTATACACAGAGATCGGTTGAAGCAAAACGTGAACCCCACGCTGAATAGTGAATAGTTTGTGGCACCCAAGCCTGTTTACAATAATAGCTAGCTAATACTGTACTATATCATTTTCTTAAACATTATTAATGGAGATTCTGTCAGGTTAGGTAGTAATTTTCTCACATGCGCCATCCCTATCTTTATATAAAGTATCTGAGAGAATTCAAGAGATTTCTATTGACTGGTAAAAAAAAAAAAAAAAAAAATTTTTTTTTATTAACATGTAACTTTAGCCTATACATTAGTAAATTATTTTAAAAATTTTTTAATGAAAAAATAAAAAAAGTTACAAATTTTTTCGACAGCTTTTCAATTTTTCATAAAAAGTTTTCAAAAAGAAATGATTAATATGTATCCTAAAGTCATACATTAACCAGTAGACCCAAAAAGAAGAAGCAATGTTGTTGGCATAATATTTTAAGTACATATACTTCAAAAAAAGGAATGAATTCAATGGCTTTTTTTTTATTATAATAAAGCTTGTTACATTTCAAGCATATATAAGATACTTGTCACATTTTTTTTTTTTTTTTTATAAGTATACTTGTCACATATTGGTTTGTCCATTAGCGAAGTGACCAAACAGATTATGAAGAAGAATCAGGATTTCTTTCTTCACAATGAAACTATGGATTATGGTTATATAATGATGGAGCAACTCCAATAATAAAGCAATTGCAGATAAGGTCAATTTCCACAGCTCTGTAATTTTTTGAAACATACCTTAAAAAGGAAAAACGAATTACTGTAAGTTGCATCACTACTTTGTCTAAAAAGATAACAAGCAGCTTTTGTTTCTCATTGATAAGTTAGGGATCATATGCACACTTTCTCAAAAAAAAAAAAAAAAAAAAAAAAAAAAAAAAAAATTATCCCCTCGGCTAAACGAAGCGAAGATCAAAATATGTGTCCTATCATCCAGGGTGACGTTTTAGGAAGTTCTATTGATAAGGACATGTATTATGAACGTACAGGAGGGATGAGAGCTAAGAAATATCTAAGGGAAAACTACTACCACTACATTAAATGCTCTGTAGTTAATTCTCTAGCCGCATTAATAAGGAAGTGATATCTGAACAGTGTTTTTCAGCCTTACAGCTACCCTCAAAGACTTCAAGAGAGTGCTAATAGGACAAGGATTAACACAAACAATCTACTGTCCATGTGGAGGACAGAAATGAGAAGGGAGAGATAGTATAAATGAGAAGGAGAGCCCTAAGAGAAAGAAATGAGAGAATTAAGAAAGAAACACTGTAGCAATTAGAATTGTATTTGTAACCAATTTCAAGTAATATATACAAGAACTGATCTCCTCGGACTGTGCTGGAGATAATTTTCCTTAGATAAAACCGGTCCACTTTTACTTTATTGTCATCTAGATCCATTATAATTGTTATTCAACTTATTATAACCTAATTTTTCAACACATTCTCTACAAATTCATTGTATTGGACTCACTGAGTCTAGATCCGTTTACTTTTTGGGCTTAGGACTCAAACCGCGTCCTTACACCTCAAAATATGTTTATTTTATGTATAGTATTAAATTTACCTTTCGAATGGTTCATATTTTTTATTTGTTTTTGGGTGAATTAATTCCAATTTTTTTTTTTTTTTTTACATATATTGACTATGATGAAGTCTTTTATTTATTTTTTAATTTGGCAAGGGATTGAATCTCACAATTGAATCGGTATTATATTTAGAGTAAATTGTCATAAAGTCATAAACTTTTAATTATTTTCTTTGTTCCTTTATATGCTCTTTAAAAAAAAAATCTCTACATCATCATTATTAATAAATAAATAAGCATATAGTGTCAAAATGAGCACATACGAATGTCAATGAACAATTAGTCATACTTTGAAAACTTAACTTCTTACTTCTAAAAGAAACCATTTTCTCAATCAACATATTCGTTGGGTTTTTTTATATGCCTGGCATGGACAGTTTTATTTCTCAATCTATTTTATAAGTAGTGTTAGGACCATAACTTTTAACACAACTTTATCTCAATTTGTTTATATGGTGAGTTGTGAATGGTAGAATTGTGGATTCATATAAACCCACCACTTTTACTCCACACAATTTGCGTACGTGACAAATTGTAACAAAAGTTATAGTCTTAGCAGTTTTGTTTTTTTGATAGGTGAACATCCCCTATGCCCCTAAAGAGTAGACCTCGCTCTTTCATTGACTTAAGATCAATGATAAAGTAATAATAATGATGACAATAGGTGTGCCCTTGTTTGATCATAGATTGTTATAAAGATATTCACACAAATCGGTCAATAAAGAGAGAGCGAGAAACTCTCAGAAAATTCTCTGTTTTCTTATTGAAGTACTACTTTTTCCAATTTCACGTACTATGCCATATGAGTAACTAGTGACTTTGTTCTTGAATGCTGGACCAGATTGATACGCTACACGGTAATTTGTCTTCTGTTGATGTATCTACGAAGGAGAACTTGGAAAATCTAGTGAAAGTGGGCAAACAGTTGCTAGAGAATCCAGTTACTCGCCTAAATTTGGATACTAGTCTCTATGAACCAGTTGAAAATGGTGGAACCAATGAGGCAGCACTAAAAAGGTGGTAACACTTTCCTTCTGTTGACCTTTTAAGTTTTTCTATAAATTAAGGATCCATGTTCCATGATTCATACTTGAAAGTAGACATCAATTAGCTGAAAAAAGGACATATAGAACTGACCATAATTTAGTTGATACTAAGGTTTTGGCTAGTTGAATTGATCATAAATGTTAAACAAGCAAACCAGCCAAGCATGTAGCATCCATCTCTTATACTGGTTTTCTAAGCATCGGGTCCAATGCTTGCAGGTTTGCAAAATCACTTTCGGATGAGAAGAAACTCGGAGACTCAAAATCACGAAGCAACAAAGGCGCAAATCAGTGATCTCTGTTTCTTTTATGCTACAAATGGAACGAATAAAAGTTATAAATTGATTTGTTGTTTACTTCAGTCAGAAACTGATGGATCAGAATAATTTGTAATTTTTTAATTGCTAAGCAAGAATTACAGACTATAATAATACGAGGAATTTACAATAAGTAGCAATTCTCTCCGGCCTTCTAGGGCTTAACGCCCAGGCTAAGAAAATCAATCTGTTGCACTAGTTTACTCCTAATATGCTTCCCTTCCCCACTCCCGACATCAATATGCATGTTCGACAATTGACATTCTCTTTTTCTTTTTCTTTTTTCATTTTCTGGTATCTCAGAAAGACCAATGATTTAAAAGAAGCTATTTTTATTTATTCATTTAGAAAGAGAGGCTATTTCTTGAGAATTATGAGTAACATATTTGACAATTTCCTTTTCCCTTCACTGTACCGTGACATTAGGGAGCTTTTAGTTCCTTAAACAGAATAGTGAGGCCTGAGAATGGAATCCCAAGTGTTAGATGTTTTTCAATCTTCTATTGCAACCCATAAAATATGTGCAGAAGGTTTATGCAAAGATCTAACTCCATGCAATACGAATATATGTATATAGTTGTGGGAAGAGGGCTTTGCACTGGGGACGTCTTAGTTGGAAACACTTGACATCTCCTTGGATGCAATATGAATAAATATTACAATTATTTAAGCCCAATGGTACATCCCGTACCATCTCTAAAGATGCAATCAGCCCTTCCTGTCTTAGATGTTATTGGTTTATATTTCTACTTCAGGAGCCTAGTTGAAATGAGAAGAAGCAAATACTCCACAAAACGCAATAGATGGAGCCATTCCCAAGGACTGTTGAGACTTTGAGTTTGAGAATTGAGTATGAGACTATAAGATAGTAGAGTGAGTACATAGTACGATTGAAAAAAAAAATTAGATATTTATAAGAAGGTTTAAAGATTTAGGGTTTGTAAGATTTAGAGATCTAGGATTTGTAAAGTTTCAATTTTCAATTATATCCTTTATAAGTTTTTATAATTACTCACTTTTCTTTTTACATTTAATATATATATATATATATATATATTGGATATAAAAGGTATTTGACAAATCTAAAATAAAATTTATATTTATTTGTTATACGAGTTAAACAAGTTGTGTTAAGTAGGTCATTTTGGGTTGACACAAATAAATTGGCGTGTCAAACGTGTCTATCACAGGTTATGCAGGTTGACCCGCTTATGACACGTTTCTTATTGTGTCACTTTCGGATTGATCCGTTTATGACCCAAACCTATTAAGGCACAACCCTAACGCCTAAAAACCCGTGTTGAGTTCGTGTCATGTTCACAAGTTTGGGTCGAACATTGACACCCCTACCCTTGACTGTATGCTCCCCCCCCCCCCCCTCCCCCCCCCCCCCCCCCCCCCCCCCCCCCCCCCCCCCCCCCCCCCCCCCCCCCCCCCCCCCCCCCCCCCCCCCCCCCCCCCGCCCCCCCCCCCCCCCCCTCCCCCCCCCCCCCCCCCCCCCCCCCCCCCCCCCCCCCCCCCCCCCCCCC
>NW_027069645.1:240712-266989 GCF_002906115.3 Quercus suber | reverse complement strand
TCAAAAAAAAAAAAAAAAAAAAAAAAAAAAAGGAAAAAGAAAAAAAGAGAGGATCATATGCACACATAGTCCTTAATCGATTAGGTAGCGCAAGAGTTAATATCCTGACTCCTGCGTTCAAAATTTTTAACTAATATCTAAGAGTCATTCTTAGTGTCTGTTTGAGAAAAATTTATCTAGTTTTTTATTGAAAATTTTTTGTTGAAAGTGTGTTAAAATATACTTGTATTTTTTGAAAAAGTGAGAAAATAAGAGTGATTTTAAAAAGCTGTACATAAAAACAAAAAATAAAAGCTAAAAATTAAAGTTGATCCCTAACTGGCTCTTAAATTTTTATTGGATGAATATTTTGAAAATCCTTACAATTGGATTATATATTTTATTTGTTCTTAATATAAATGCTAAATTTTGTATTAATATAATTCAATGATTAATTTGTCCAAATACTATTTTAATAAAAAGTTATGTAATTGTATAACATTATATAGAGGTCCACTAGGAATTACCGAAGATGACCTAACTAAAAATGTTGACCCCACACGTAACATTTGACTAAAAAGAATGATAGGCACTCAGGCCCACAATACATTTAACTTTAAAATTCTTGAACGAGCCTAGTGTAGGAAGTCTAACATTCTCTTTCATTTTTCCAAAGTAGGATATAAAGTTTTCTCACAAAGCAACAAGTCCCACACTGGTAATGATATGATGAAGAATGCCTTTACTTAAAGTCATAGATGAGCTGTTTTAATTTTTTCATTATATTTCATTCTTAAGAGCAAATGTACCGTATTGAAAATTTACATGGTAATTAGTAAGAGATAACTTTTTATAAATCTCTATTTTAGGTTCAAAATCAAGAAGAATTTTTGAAAAATATTTGAGGGCATACCTAGATAAAAATCTAAGTCCCATATAAATTTATTATATTTATTTATATCATTAAATAGTTATAAATTAAATAATTTATGATGTCACCAATCAATCAGAAAAAGAGAGAACTACTCTTTCTTTTTTTTTTTTTTCTTTTTTTTTTTAATTTAGTTTTTTGTTCAATTCAACAAAACCGTGGTCACACTACTTTGTATGATATTGGGTTAATTATAATTTATCTAAGAATATACTTATGTAGAAAATAGGTTTTATAGACTTAAAAAATAATATACTGTAAAGTGGAACTAAAAATTCATATGCCTTACTTTTGTTTCATTTGGTTGGAGTGATTTTAAAGTGGATGGAATATGGATGAGAAATCGAAGTTTTCATTTGTTTGATATGAATAAAAATTGGGATGTGCGATGTTTTCCATTTGAGCCAAATTATATTTTTGCCCTCCTTTGACTCTATTTTTGTTCAATTCAACAAAACCATGGTGAAACTACTTTGTATGATATTGGGATAGTTATATTTTTTCAAGAATATACTTATCTGGAAAATAGGTTTTATGGACTTAAAAAAAATTGTAAAGTGGATCTAAAAATTCATATACCTTTACTTTTATTTCATTTGGTTAGAGCGATTTTAAAGTGGATGGAATATGAATGAGAGATCGAGGTTTTCATTTGTTTGATATGAATAAAAATTGAGATGTGTGATGTTTCCATCCGAGCCCAATTATATTTTGCCCCCCCCCCCCCCCCCCCCTCCCCTGTTTCTTTTTTGAATAACGTCTCTTAAATTGCTTTATTTTAGGGTTACTAAAGCCTTTTGCTTTTGGTTACTTGTCAAAAATATATGCCTTGGTATTAATAAATAAAATAATTATATATTATTAAATATATTTGACAAATTTATTGTTAACACATGATAAATTTTGAGCATCAATTCGTTAATAGAATATATTTTTTTATTAAAATTTAATTACTGTGAGAATATAAAAATATATCTAATATGAATATAATAGAAATTAATTCAAATTAACTATTTATTTCTTTTATTTTTTTTCTTCCTAATCAAATAACAGAAAGATATATACAATACATTTTATATCCTTTCACTTTTCTATTAAACATATATAAACATATGTGAAATTATATTTTTCTTACTTCTACTATTTTATTTTATATCTTTCCACTTTTCTATCGTTTCAATCAAAAAAGCCTAAAATAGATTTAAATTGTTTTTCTTTCATTTGGTGGATTCTAAAGTTCCAATGCATGTAATTGTCTTCGCTCTCCAGTGTCCAACAGCTTAAAGGCCTCTCGTTGAAGAAATGATACTCATGAAGCCCAGAACAATAACTTCAGCTGAGCACAGTAACAGCCAAATATTTCATAGAGAAAACAATTCAGGCCATTTTGGCCAAACGGCCAAAATGGCCCATTACCATCAATTTTGGAAAAATTTGGCACAAAAGCACTGTTTCGGAAATAATTGGGGATCTACCATCTTTTTAAGTACTCGAGTTCACCAAACTCGAGTACTATGTTTTTTTACTTCCACCGTGGCACTCGAGTAGGTGGGTAATAACTGTGGGAGTTGGTACTCGAGTTTCAAGGACTCGAGTACCTTGTTAAAAATGCCCACAATTCGCAGCTCGCTCAGTGTTTGTTGGCTCAGTGTTTTTAAAAAAATTTGTAAGGCAGATTGGTATCCGAGTTTCACATACTCGGGTACCAATCTGCCTTAAGAAAATGAAAAAAGGTCACACGCAAATATTTTACTTGGTCCTTAAGTGTTTTTATAAAATGTCTTTTTTTTTTTCATTTTTTATAAAATGTCCCTTTTTTATAATTTTTTATAAAATGTCCCTTTTTTATAAACCTGCATGCACAGTTTAAGGTGCTTCGATCAATCAGATCAAGGGCCTAACATTGAGAAATTGCTTTGACACCCCCATCATGCTCATTCGGATTGCAAACATTGCTTGCTTTGTGTACATGAGTTTGACATCAGTTTTAAGCTTCAGTTTGTAACTTTTCTATACAACTTTTTAAAACTTCATTTTTGTTGGTTCTTTTTTCTCATTATTTTCAATTTTTTTATAACTATACTGTAACCCACCATCATGAAAACAAATTTAGCAAAAGACCTACATAAACGGTTCCCAAATATAGGTCAGATAACGGTTTGCATGTGTGTATAAGCGAGTAATTTAGAACAAATTCTTTCATGAGCTATATTCAGTTACCAAGCTTGCAAAAAGTTGGTTAGCATTTCTACTTTGAAAGAGAAAAGGGGGAACGGACTAAGGAGACACATCAATCTACACTATCATACAGCATAATCTACATATATAAACACCATTGTTGTATTTTACATTGAGAATGGTTAATATACAATCACTGCCGAAGCTTAATTCTTGCCAACTCTTTTCAGACTCCAACATATCCCTAGAAACCTCACCTACACAAGTCTCCTTAGCCATGCCTGCCATCACTTCCCTACAATAAGCTTGCTGCCGGTAGAAAAGAATATTGTCCAAACGAGCCTGAGAACATAACATGGAACACAGATCAAAGTTATTTCAGCTGCCGTCTTAACAAAGTACATAAAAACTTCAATTGAAGCAGCCAGCCAAAATTTCAGTTGCTCAAAAGCAAATTCAGTGTTGATGTCACTTATCCATGGAATCATGACAATCAGTAGTGTTCATGTCCAGATATGACACTTGACACAATCCTCATTTGATCAAGTGCAATACTAGATAAGCTCAATTGGAAAGCAGACATGTGGATATATAAGGAAATTCATTTAACTAACTACAGAACTGCAATTACCTCATAACATTCTCCACATATGAGGCGGGCAGGAAATGTGAATTTTTTACGACGCTGATGATGATCAGCATCACCATTATAGCGTGTACGACAATCTTCTATCTGCACAATGCTTAAAACAATGTTAAGAAGGTTGATGTCAACATGTGTAGCAACAGAGATACTCGAATAAAAGAAGTCGCCTCACACATCTAACAAACTAACTATCATGATGATTAGGTAGACAGTCTCACCCAACCACAATTCGGCACTAAGCATAACTGAACCCATTAATGTCATTATGTCCACACAGAAAAAGTGGACCAATGGACAGTAAAATGGTGATATAAAGTACTTACTGAGCCTTCTGCTACATCAACACCAACATAATACCCAACTTTTGCCTTATCCCATTTGATGAGATCACCACCCTGGTGAACATTAAAGGAAAACAAGAAATTGCTTAATGTTTACTTTTTTTATAGTAGGGAGGTAAAACACAAATGCAATAGAATAAAGAACCTATAATACCTTGCCACAAGCAAGGTCAAGAACAGCATCTCCTCGTCGAGCATAGAGTTGAATTAGAACACTTTTAATCTGTTTATCAAAATAAGCAATGACAACAAATAAAAACAATGCATACTCATAAAAATCTCAAGCTCATAGCATGTTACATGAATTGACAAGACATACCCAATTGTTGAGTTTCTTTAAATGGATGATTGGACTAGCTTCTCTTTCTTCCAGAGTCTGATTTGTCCTTGCACTGTAATGCTCGGCCACTTTCCGAGCAAAAATCTTGGTGCTTTCATCCTCTAAAAATTGTGAATCACCTAACACCACAAAGCAAAACACTTAAAAAGCTAAAATAAGAACTTAATACTCAATTAAGCTTTTATGAAACTGCAAGCAAGGGAAGGAAGAACTCGAAATTTCTATCTTTAATTCTTCATTGTTTGGAAAGAGAGAAGCAAAACAGCTTACACTAGACAAACTCTGATACAAAGGTTGGTGTAATTCATCTAACTTTTTTATTAACTGCATTCATTTAATTGGATTTGTCTCCTAAACCAAAAAACGTATAACACCAAAAACCCAAATTTCAATTTCTTCTGTTGTTTGCTTTCTCAACTACCAAACAATTAATATAGCTTACAACCCATGTTCCAGAATTAACACATTAAAGAAGCAATTACCAAATATTCCAAAACCCAGAAATCAATATCAGGAAACAAACTTAAAAAAGTTTCAATTTCTAGTTTCTCTGCCTTTTCCAGCACTTTCCCAGCAACCAAACAAAGGGGCAAAGCACCTTAAACCACAAAAACCCAGATCCAAAAAAGCTCCCAAATCAATAGCATCAAAATCCCCAAAATCAAAACCCAGGGAAAGCACAAATATTTAACCTTCAGGGTTTTGCTTCAATCTAGACTGAGGTGGCCCAACAGAACCTGAAGGAGATTCTGGGTATCCTCGTTTCATGGCCAAAAGAACACAAAAAATAAAAAAAAATAAATAATAAAAGAAAACAAAGCTTTTGGTGTTGCCGATTGAAAACAAGTTCCGGGTACTTTTTGTGTGTGTGTGTGTGTGTATGTGAGATATAGGAATGGAATGTGCCAAGATCTTATCAATATCAACTGTCCCTTCATAGGTGATATAAAAGAATACATTAGTTGCCAATATAGCTTCTTTGCCCCGTTGCTTATACCTGAACGTTCCAATTCAACGCAGTAAACACCAGATGAAAAAAATAAAGCTACAAGTTGATTTCAGTATGACTGTTTTCTAATATCTCTACCATGGTTAACAATCGTCCAAAGATTAAAAATGAAATAACAGAGCAATATGAATCGGCGCAATTATAATTCCTGTCACAAAATTGGGATACCTACCCAAATATAAGATCAATCCACTCATGCAAATGGGCAGATACATGCTCACTCTCAAGAGCCATTCGATGCTTATGAATGAAATCAATTGGGTTTTCAGCCCAAGGAGGAAGTTCAACAGAATCTGATATGGTGAATATAAATCAAAAGAGAACATTCAACTTCAGTTTGATGGCCATCAATATTTATCCATGTTACTAAAACAAAGTACTTTGAGAAACATACCAAGCTTTCCACCTAATTGTGTTGTACCAAAATCAATTGAGTTTTCATTTGTCAAGGTCTCAGGGAGGTAAAATAGCTCAGGAACCTAAGATACGAAAACACAGAAAATTTATTCCAAATTCATAGCCATTATATGAAATTGAAAAGCAAACAAAGATGAGAGATGTAATTCCTTCATAATAATGATCATACACATACCAATTCCTTCACATCACTCATTTCCTCAAGAATTCCATTCCAAGTACCCGCAATATCTGAAAACATCCGATTTGCATGATCAAATTTGCCACCTTGCAATTGAATCGAGAGAGTTGTAAATGGTTTGACCCTAACAAGGTAATATAGAACCTGTAATAGAAACACAAAAAATTACAGAGGTATCATCATAGTGTCTCCTAATAATTAAGAAACTTCACCCAATTGATACTGAATTTAATTGGTACACAAACACAACGAACATTGTATAAATATCAGAAATGACAAGTTTCAGAATATTAAATCAAACAAATTGCCATTTTTCAACACTGACTGCCAGATTACCAAAGAATAAAGGTGTCTTGTCACGAATAAAGTTGTACTTTGAGAAATGACAAATCTGGAAACATAGATTTTTTTTTTTCAATAAGCAATTGAATTTAATTGAAAGGTGCAAAAAAAAAAGGGGTCGCACTGCCCTAATACACAGAAAGTGTACAAAGGAGAGACAAATAAAAACATGGCACATTTTATATAATATAATGAAGATAATAGATGTACCTAGAATTTCACATGAACTTTCAGCAAGGAAAGCTCAAGTTTTTCTCAATTCAATAACTAGCAATCTAGGGTCCAGTGTGAATTGCAAATTTTCGGTGTAGACAGCTGAATTACCAAAGAATAAAAAGGTGTTTTAACTTTGAAATAATCTGAGATGTATGCTCTGAGAAAATGACAACCTAATTAGTAAACAGGCAACATTTGACATGTACCTAGAACTTACTGTGAACATTTAGCAAGGAAAGTTCAAGTCTCTCAATTCACTAGTAACTAGCAAACTAGGATCCAGGATAAATTGCAAACTTTTCAGTGCACACAGCCGAATAACCAAAGAATAAAAGGTATTTTCACTTTGAAATAATTTGAAAATGACAACAAAATTGAAAAACAAGCAACATTTCATATAAACTAAGGCAAACAATGGATGGAAGCAAACTTTCATGCTAACTTTTAGCAAGAAAAGTTCAAATTACTCTTGAATTTGTGAATTGTCATAATTCACTACTACCCTAGCAAAATAGGATCCTGAAATCAAACCAGAAAAATTTTCAATATATGAATAATTTGGGCAGTTTTTAGTTATGGATTACACACAAGCAACATGATATTTTGCAAAGCAAATAAAGAAATATCAAATATCATCAAATTCCTCAATGGAAGGTCCATGGCTGGCAGTCTCCAACTTGCAGCAATCATTGAATTCCTCACTTGAGTAATTTGAACCCCCGATATCGCCCTCCAACCAATTACTATCGGAGAATGGAGTTTCAGATGAGCTATAACTCATTGGGCACAGCAATTACAATATATTAACACAGCAAAAACACTAATACAAAAAAATAAATACAAGGGAACACCTACTGTTCCAGCACTTGAATAGTGTGAACCATAATGGAATTTGGGGATGACGGGATCCTCAAAGCTAGAATATCTCTCTTGGAATTTTTTGAGACGGTCAGGATTCAAAGCACCGACAGGCTGTAAAATATAAGGTTTTAATGGCACCATAAAATTCATAATTGCTGATCTGCATGAGAGTTGTGATTATACAGATTATTATTCTCATCTCTTTATGGGACATATTAAAATTTAAGAAATGAAAGCACTAAAGCTATATAACCGCAAACAATATTCCTGACAATGTGAAGTTCACTCTGAACTCATACCTCCCACCTTGCCCAACGTTCCATAAGCTGAGTTCTCTTCAGGAGTTGATCAGGTCTCTCAAAGAGTAGCCAAACACCCCAGCCCAAGTGCAACTGGATGAGAGTCAAAACTTGAAGTAAACTAAAATAAAGAATAGAATGCAAGCAATCAATCAAATTAGAAAATTTCTTAGACCAAGTTACAGTTCAAATGAAAAAGATTCAAAAGCACTACCAAGCATCCAATCCAACTACTTTAGCAATAAACAATTCCAAAGTACAATCAATGAGATTCAACATACAGAATAACTCCAAGGGACCATAAATCAGCTGTGTGGTTGTAAGGCTGTTCCCGTACCAGTTCCGGAGCCATATACAGTGGAGTGCCTGTATTAGAACACCTTAATTCCTCAAGGATATCATAGCATCTCAATAAAAGTTCACAAAATAGAAAGGTAACCAGAAATTTAATGCAAAGATTGGACAAACCTTTTATGGATCTCAAAACAACAGTATTCGTGGACATTGCACGTGCAAACCCAAAATCACAACTGGGGGGCTTTGACTTATAAAATTGTAAAACCACAAACGGGGACAGAATAATTATAAATAACCCCATAATTGGTAAGGTAAACAATGCCAAATTATAATTACGAATTAAAAACTTAGATTTTGCCAACTATCCTACCCTTTCTGTTATAAAAAATTATATATATTTTTCAAGGAGAAATTATGAAACATTCATAGTTCACTGAGAAACAATTTAATTAATTATCTTTTCTATTATTTAAAATAGTACTATTCAATTGATTATTTTCAGATTTACATTAATGATTGAGTGTAAATTAAGATAAATGCAACATACCAGCAAAGTAATCTGAATAGGCAGCAAAACTGTATCGGTTTTCTTCTTCCTAGCAAAACTGACCCAGCCTACTCCATGATTACAAATTTCTCCACCAGCGCAATGAGCAAAATGACCCAGATGGGCAAAACCTCACACAAACTCCCACCCACAAAACTAAACTATCACCCAAGACCTTACCCACGCCGACAAATGAAAATACAATAAGTAAATAAACAGAAACCCAAAACAAATCATTGAAAATACCATGAAAAAAGATGCACAAACAAATCAAAAAAAACCCACAAACAATTTTAACAATATATTCCCCAGGCCTAAAACTATTTCTATATGCCCTGTAGTAAGAAAAATCTTCAAGTTTATTTAATGCCTGCAATTCAACAGAAATGGCTTCGGTTATTTAATGCCTGCAATTCAACAGAAATGGACAAGTTGTGCAACTGAAAAATAACTTACATAAGTTATTCTTGTCCATCTGCAAATCATTCCCGTTTTCTTCTCCTCACTGGTTGCTTGACTGATCTCACCTTGCCTTAAAAGAACACAAGTAAATATTAATATGCAAATCATTTATCTATTATATGTAATCGGAATTGAATCGAAGTATCATACCATGTCCAGTCCCACAATTAGGAGGATGTGTCCGTGTTCGTTGCGGCCTTCGCGACCGATCCTGAATGTGTGAAGCCTCTGGTGGGGCAGCGGGTATCTGTGTCTAGATGAACTCGGTATGCACAAACTCAGGGGGGACAGCACTAGGGGTGGGTCGCCCAGGGGTGGGCATGAATCTCATCTCATCTCTACCATGTACATCTGCGGGGGCAGTGCTAGTAGTCACTGGGGGAGACATACGGGCGGTGGGCAATGGAGATGTAGTAGGGGATGTGGGTGGGCAGGTATCATCGCTCCTCATGGATGGGGACCGAGATGTGTCCCCATGGGCAAATGCATGGGATGGACCCGCATCATCGTGTGCCATGGAGCCCATGTCATAACCAATGTCCAAACACATCTCATCTGATGTCTGACTTGCTTCCTTCATGGTGTGGTCATGCACGGGTGTGTGACGCCGACCAGATGTGGGCACGGGTGTCTGACGCCGACCAGATGTGGGCATGGGTGTTTGACGCCGACCAGGTGTCTGACGCCGACCAGATGTGGGCATGGGTGTCTAACGCCGACCAGATGTGGGCCCGGGTGTCTGACGTCGACTAGATGTGGGACGCTGACTAGATTGACGGCCTCCTTGCCGTTGACGTCTACCTGCTTGCCGACCACGCCCTACAGCCGGTTCACTTGTGTTGCCCACAGTGCGTGCATCGTCCAATGTCAACCGACCGAGCTCTTCAATAGCTCGCAAGGCATTAATACAATCATTGTAGATCTCAGACCCTGGTTCGCACTTCTCCATAATCCTCAACTGTGATTCAACCTGTCACAAGTATACAAGAATAGTGTTAGTAGGTTGAACTAAACTATGCGAAACGAGGTACATTTATAACAGAACAGTGTTTGTAAACTTACTAAAGTGTCCCAGTACGAGGTCTCTCTCGTAATATGGCGAACAGTGCGAGGACGAAACCACACCATATAATTGTCATTGTAGCTCATCTCCCCATGAAAGGGCGGTGCATCGGCAATTGTGGCATGCGCCGCCCATTTAGCAATATGAGTTCTATGTTCAACCGCCCAGTTTTTTTCATGCTTGCCCTGAAGTGTTATCTTGTGAAGTTCAGTTGAAGTATCGACATTGATCGGTATGTCTTGCTTCATCCCAAACTGTCGGAGAACACGTTCTGGGTGATGGCCTTCGACCACCCAAAAATGTATGAGCGGCACGATAGACCTCCATATGCGTTGGCCTGCCGTACAATATGCGGGCAGGGAACCCAAATAATTTCTGTATGGCTCCCAGACAATCTGCAATGATTCAACAGATGCAAACAACCATATTAACAATATAATTAGAAAAAATGTGTAACGGATGTGAACAATACATAGCAACAATGTTTAACTCTGAAATAAAAAATGTTTATTCATTGCCACTTGTAAGTACGACAACTAGATGCCAAAGCGATTCCTACTTGTAACGCACGATACCTGATTTGGCCGTAGCGAAGTGAACGACAAACGATAGGCGCGTAGGACGTGCATTGGATGTTCAGTTGTTATCTTAGCCCCTTTCCATCTACCAAACAACACAGACATAACCTTCATATTAGGTACTTACATAATTCCCATGCGAAAAAGATAATACAAAAATTTAAAACGGTAACTATCTAAGATCCTACATACCTGATAGCAAGTGGACCTGGGGGCAGTGCCTGGTGTGGATGCCTCATCACAGGACATATGTGTGGAAACCTCTCCTATGCCCACAACTGCACCAATAGCACGGCACCGCCAATCTGCTTGGCTTCCTTCTCTGATGCCTTACAAAGGTGTCTATATAACCAACTTAATGCTGCACTACCCCAACTATATCTCTTTCCATTGCTAATTGGATTAAAAAATTGCAAATACATAATTGAGTGTCGTTCGCCAGACTTGTCCATAAACAATATACCAGCCAACATCTCCAGTATGTAAAACCGAGCATACTGCTGCACAAGCTCCTCACTGGCATCAGCCGGGAGAGGGTCCCTAAACCGATCCTCAAGCCACTTGGCTTTTATCCTTGGCCCTTCCATCACTCCAGTGTTCTTAAAGACTGTAACTCCACGAAGACCTCTCGGCGGCCTATGCCCTAGCATGCTGGCACATAGGTCACCCCAATCATCCATATGGGTATATCCCACCACCGGTAACCCATCTACAGGAACCCCCATTATAACCTCTATGTCTTGCAGCGTGATGGTCATCTCACCGACGGGCAAGTGGAATGAGTGGGTCTCCGGCCGCCATCTCTCCACCAAAGCCGTGATCAAGCTATGGTCAATGTCTATATTTGGAACCCGAAGTAGTCCATCTAATCCTGCATCCGTTATATGAGCGGCGATACGTGGGTCTAACCCACCTTCAAACAGACCTTCAAGCAAACCTTTCTCTCGGTGACGGCAAGTCAGTACACCTGGCACTCCCTGCAAACAGAGCAACTTAGTATTAATAATAGCATTCACTAAGCACAAAATAATTACGCTTCAAACTTAAATGCCAAAAATCTTTCTACTACATATATTGACAATGATTTTGGACAAGTGCATACCTCGCCTGCCAAAGGAGCATCCCAAAGCAAACTTGAACGATGCGCATCCTGCCTCGTCAAGACATCCCGTATAGAGGGTCCCGCTCTAAGTGGGTCCATATCTGGCATAAATTAAAGGAGATTAATGGCCCATTAGGTCAAATACAAAGCATATTTTGTTTGAAAATACAAAGACTAGCTCTACTAATTTTGAAGTTGCATATTTTATGTCGTCGGTAGTAAGCAAAACAAAGAAAGAAAGAAAGAAAACCTTGTTCATTGAGTATCATGTCCCAAGATTGATCATTATTTAAATTGCTAGCAAATGTACTATGGCAGTGGGACAAAACTTTACATGTGTGCCTCAGGCATGCATTTAAACTCTTAAGTGGCCCACAAAAGTTAATTAAATTGAATTTGGTAGGTGTGTGCACAGTGTACAGCTTCAAATCAAGCTTGCATATTAAATTTGGCCAAAACCATAGAGGAACACAAAGTAACACAAAAATCCAACTAAAATTTCTAATTTTCAATCCAACTAAAATTTCAAATGATTTCCATCAAACCATTACCCATCTTCACCACTCTCTCCCACAAAGCTAGTCTTGATGTATCTAAGCTATTATAGCATTCAAACTTAAAGGACTATGCCAAACAGAAATACTTAAGACAAGTATAGCTCTTGTTCATCATTATTCTTATGCTGATCAATTGCATTACTTGGATCCAGTATAAGAATTTTCTGTTCTCTCTTCAAAGCTTTCCACTTCTACTGATAATGATCATATTGTTTCCCCTGCTTCTTCCATTGTTTATCCAATTCCTTTATCTTAGACTTTTTAATCAAAGACAATCCTACCTTAAAAGTGTGATCAGCATAGATAGATAATGGACAGTGTATGACTATGACCCATCATTATTATTTACAAAAATCAAACTTGAAGAACTGGAATTGTTAATTGAAGAACTCACTAATTTCAGCCTGAACTATTGCAACATAACAGGTCTATAAAATGAATCCATGAGTTGCACTACTATTTCAATTTTAATCAGCATTGACACCTTGGTACAAACTAAAAAACTTAAACTAAAAAACTAAAAAACTAAAATAGGTCTATAAAAGGCTGTTTGTAAGAGACCCAATTTCAATTTTAAACTAAAAAACTTACCTTAGTGCGAGACAGTGAGAGAGCTGAGTGAGAGGTCGCCGACGAGCGTCTTCCGCCGCCAATGGAGTGAGGGTTTGGGGTTTTTAAGTTTGGGTGTGACAGAGAGTGAGAGTCTTTTGCCGTAGAGTTCGGTCGCCGTAGAGCCTTTTGCCGCCGACGAGAGTCTTCTGCTGCAACGGGTTTTCTGCCGCCGCCGGTGTGAGGGTTTAGGCTTTGTGTGAATGTGTGAATGTGTGAAGGAAAGGGAGAGGGTTTGGACGTTCTGGTGCTCTGGTCTGAGAGTGAGAAGTGAGTGCGAAATGGAAATGGGTTTAGGTATTAGAGACGAGTTTAAGCGGAGCTGGGAAGTAATTTTAAACAGTACTCGAGCTTCCCAAGCTCGAGTACTGTATTGAATTTTTTAAATCCAATTGCTACAAGCAATTGGCGCCAAAACAGATTAATACCCGAGTTTAGTGAACTCGGGTATCTCATTGAACAGTACTCGAGCTCAAGAAGCTCGAGTACTGTTTGGAATTTTTGAATCAGCTGCCACATCAGCGTGCCACGGTGGAAGTAAAAAAACATAGTACTCGAGTTTGGTGAACCCGAGTACTTAAAAAGATGGTATATCCCCAATTATTTCCGAAACAGTGCTTTTGTGCCAAATTTTTCCAAAATTAATGGTAATGGGCCATTTTGGCCCTTGTGCTTATATGCTACTACTATTTATAAAAAACATAAAACACATGCACACAAGGAGAGGTAAGAGATTCTAACACAGATACACAGGTGCCGGCACACAATAAACTTCACTCAAAATCCATGGTTGCTAACTTGCTATTGTAAATTTTTGTTTGTGCTTAAAGATTTTATGTTAAAAAGTTGGGTATAAAGTTAAATCTTTTTAAGTGATTTTTATGCTTTATATTATTTCAAATTTTCTTTTAAACATGTTTAGGGACTTTTCACTTGCCACATGGCATGTCCTCATTGGGTGATATGTGTCCTATTAACAAAAAGATAGGGAGGGGGATTATAAATGGGCTTAGCAAAACAGTTCTGACACCGTAGAGGCTAAGCTATGCCTAACATTGTCCCTACATCACTTAAGAATTTGGACCTACAATCATCTCTATGCAAAATAAGCTAAAATATCTGTTATACTGTAAAAGACCAAAAAGCCCTAAATAGCCTCTTATCCGAATAAGTTGTGCTGAAAGCCCATCATTTGGCTCCTCTGAAGATTACATGACACGGGCTAAACAAACTAATGATTTTGTGGGTGTACCATTCTATATATGATTTGCTTGAGGAGTACGCTATCAACCGAGTGGGTTGCGGTGGAGAAAATGGGAGTCGTCATCGGGTTTAGGGCTAGGTACTAAACCAATTACTATGCAACATTTGAGTTTGGAGTAAGTGTATGAGTTTAGAAATGTGTTAGGCACCCAAACTTGCCTAGCCAAATGAGTTGGCCTCCACTCATATATTCCATACCCTAGGTCTATCAAGGACCCCCTAATGGAAAATTCCATCATGCATTTAAAATATAACCTACATGCGCAAGCTTACTAGTTTACATATGCAAAACTAAGGTTCCAAAGGGTTTTTGACATTTTTGAAAACATTTTGAGTTCTCTATTATCCACTTGAGCAAGACCTCTAAGTAATGTTATTTATAACTATTGTCATAGAAGAACGAGGGCCTAAGTCGTAAGATGTACAAAATGGAGTGTTCCCAATTGCCCCTCTATAGAGTTCACTTGATTCACTAGCTAAGTTGAAAGCTTAAACAAAGAAACAATTTTTTTCCAATACGACTTAAGCTCACCCACATATGATAATAGCTTAACTTTGCACGTATATATTAATATATATATATATATATATATAATTATTAGAAAACATTATCATACTTATTTTGAATTAATTTATACATTTTATAATAGGTTTTGGAATAAAGTTGAATAATTAATTTTGTGCTTAAATAAATTTTAATGCATGATTTTTTTTTTTTTTTTTTTGAGGAGAATTGAATTAAATGAGCCGATTTGTGCAAAGAAGAAGGCTAATGGACTTTATTTGTACAAGGGCCATAATGAAGTTAAAGACGGTAAACCCAATTAAATTTGAGTCCAATTGGAGTGAGGAATCAAGGGACATTCACACCAAATTCAAGTCCAATTTGGATTAGTGCATGTACGTTAGTATTTTGGGAATAAAGTTCGACTCCAATATCCAATTGAGATGATTCAATTTGGGTTGGAAAGATAAATTAAAGGGCTACAACTTTGCAGTTTACCAAAAGTCCAAATTCTGTCTTTAAATTGGCCAAAAACTTTGGTTGAATGAAGCCTGAAAACCTGGGATTTTCTCCAAATGGGAATCTGACTTATAATAGGATTTCTTAGCTTGTTTTAAGGCTCTTTAAGGAAAATTCATAAGCATTTCTCCAAACTTAGGTTTTCTTAAAATTTCTTTACAATTTTTAGAGCTTTATTTGGAATAATGGCTTGCTAGAAGCCATGCTAAGGCAAGAGATGAAACCCAACCGTTTATTGGTATGTTCTTAACAATTATTTTATGATTTTAATGTTTATATTCTTGTATTATGATTGATTTACTTATCTAAAAAAGTGTTTAGTTCAGTATAATTCTTTGATTTAGCATAGACCCCAGTAACTTTAAATTCTTTGTATTCCTTGTGAATTAATTCAATACTTTTGTTTTGCCTAAAATCAATCAAAAACATGAAACTCCCTTAAACAATTAATTCTTGAGTTCTTATTATTAAATCATCTAACTAGAAAAGTGTTTAATTCAATATAATTCTTTCATTCTTGCTTTTAACTATTGCACGTGTTTGGTGTTGTGATAGTGATAATTGAATGGTTAGAATTGAGTCTAATAATTTTTTTTTTTTGGCAATTTATTTGATTCTCCCACACATTCAAACACACTTGATATCATGGTGGAATTACAAAGCAATCATAGTGATGAAAATAATCTAAATATTGAAGACTTACATGATCACCAAACTCTCAAGGAATATTTGAAATCTACTAGGAGTAGTGCACCATCATGCATCATTTTTCCAACTAATACAAATAATTTTAATTTTAAGCCTGGTTTGATTCCATTGCTTCCTAAATTTCATGGCTTAGACTATGAAAATCCTTACCCAACACTTTAAGGAATTTGAGGAGGTATGTGCTACCTTCCATGACCAATCATGTAATGAAGAGACCATTAGGTTGATATTGTTTCCTTTTTCTCTTAAAGACAAGGCAAAAGTTTGGCTTAATTCTTTGAGAGCTAGGTCAATTGGTACTTGCCAGGAGATGTAAAATAAGCTTTTAAAGAAAAATTTTCCAATTCATAGGACTAATGCATGACCAAGCACATGCCATGAACATGGTGAAAAAATCATATCCTTCCCCCAATTCAGATACTTGCAATCTGGGTGGAGGAATCCCCCAAATTTTAGTTAGAGGAATGATAATGTGGTTGTACCTCATATACATGGTTCTTCTAATTTTGTTCCCCCTCCAAAGAAGAGTCTTGAAAACACTTTTGCAACAATTCATGCAAACTAAATCCACCATTAATAATTATAACTCACAAGCCGTAAATGACATTAGGAGAACTCTCACTAAATTAACCATATCCTTGAGCACCCAAAAAAAAAAAAAAATTGTAAGCATCCATCTCAACCACAACAAAACTCCCAATGTCAGTATTGTCTTGATGATTGTAGTTCCACTGAGAATAAAGTTAGTCATGTTAAGTCTATAACTACTCTTCGTATTAGCAAAATCATTGAAAAGAATATTTCTAAAAGTAATGAACAAGATGAATCCTCTAAAGTAAAGAGTAGTGATGAGATCCTTGAGCCTAAATCTAATGAAATTGAGAGGTGTCCTATCCCTGCTAATTTTCCCCGAAGGTTAATTCCCACTCAAAAACTAAATCAAAATTTTGAAATTCTTGAAGTGCTTAAGCAAGTTAGAGTAAATATTACTCTTTTAGATGCCATAAAGCAAATTTCATCATATGCTAAAACTTTGAAATATTTGTGTACCGTTAAGCATAAGTGTAATGTACATAAGGCATTTTTTACTGAACAAGTTAGTGCAATCATTCAAAACAATAAACCTTCTAAGTTTAAGGATCCAGGTTATCCCACTATTTCATGTGTGATTGGTAATTCGAAAATAGGGAAATTTTTGCTTGATCTTAGGGCAAGTGTGAATCTTTTGTCGTAATTCAATGTATGAACAATTAGGTCAAGGCAAGTTAAAACCCATTTCCATAATTTTGCAACTTACCGATCGATCTGTAATTGTTCCCAAGGATATTTCATACGCCATCAACACCCTCAAGGTCTAACACATAATTTGTATTTGTAATAGAAAATACAAAAGATTGTAGGATTTCACACATCAACACCTTTATGCTCATACACTTCATAATTTGTATTTGTATTCTTATGGGTGCCATCTACACAACCATCTTCACTACACACACACAAACCGTACTTACACACCAAAAACCAAAATATACGGATATGAAATGCAAAAAGGGGACAAGGAAAAAGTGAGTAGAGTTAGAAACCAAACTTGTAGATTTTGAAATTTAGGATTGATGATTTGAATTGAAAATTTTTTGGGTTTAGAGAGGTGGTAGTGGTAGTAACGGTGGTGGTGGTGGGACTTGGGGAGAGAGTATTGGTAAAAAAAAAACATTTAATTCACTACAAGAATCGAGGAGTGAAGTGAAGAGTGAAGTGGAGCAAAGTGGACAAGGCATTTTTTATGACTTTATATATTTATTTATTTAGTATTCCTTTTACTATGATTGAGGATTTGAATTGAAATTTGTTAAGGTTTACAAAGGTGATAGTGATGGCAATGGTGACAGTGGGGGTGGGACTTGGGGAGAGAGTAATTGTGTAAAAAAAAATTTATATATATATATATATATTTAATTCACTACATGAATCTAGGAGTGGAGTGGAGTAGACAAAGCCTTTTATGGCTTTATATATTTAATTTTTTGCTTATTTTTTTGAGTTTTTCTTTTTTTAGGATTCCCGCTCTACTTTTTCAGTTGTCTCGCTCACTCGTTAGCAGCAAGGCCTGTCTATAAAAAGAGAGAGGATGTGAACTTGCATGATGGGGTTTGTATGTGTATTTGACTATTTGTATATATGTGTATTTGTTGTTTGTGTGAAAGATGAGTAAAAAACATACCCAAGAAAATTTGTATTTGTATTTGTAGGTGTTAGACATATATAATAAGTCCATAGTTGATTGCATGTGGAATATCCATAGGAACAACCATAGATCAGTCAGTAAGTTGCAAAATTATGGAAGTTGGTTTCAACTTGTGCATATGTGTATTTATTGTTTATGTATTTGATCTTGGAGCAAGTGTAAATCTTTTGCCATATTTAGTGAATGAACAATTATGTCTAGAAAAATTAAAATTCATTTCTATAATTTTGCAACTTGCTGATTGATCTGTGATTGTTCCTATGGATATTGCACATGCCATCAACACCTTTAGGGTCTAACATATAATTTGTGTTAATAATAGAAAATACAAAGGATTGTAGGGTTTAAGACATCAATACCTTTATGTTGATACACTTCATAATTTGTATTTGTATTCCTAAGGGTGTCATATGCACAACCATCTTCACTACACACACACACACACACACACAAACCCTACTTACACACCAAAAACCAAAATGTACAGATATGAAATGCGAAAAGAAGAAAAGGAAAAGGTGAGTAGTGTTAGAAGCCAAACTTGGGGATTTTGAAATTTAGGATTTGAATTGAAATTTGTTAGGGATTAGAGAGGATGTGGTGATGGTGATGGTAACAGTGGTGGTGGGATTTGGAGAGAGAGTATTGGTAAAAAAATTCATTTAATCCACTAAAAGAGGTGGAATGGACAAGGCTTTTTCTTTTCTTTATTTTAACTTTATCTATTCATTTTTTTATTTTTCCTTTTTTTAGGATTGATAATTTGAATTGAAATTTGTTAGGGTTTACAGAGATGGTTGTGATGGAAATGGTGACGGTGGTGGTGGGACTTGGGGAGAGAGTAATTTAAAAAAAAAAAGCATTTAATTCACTACAAGAATCGAAGAGTGTAGTGGAGTGGAGTAGACAAGGCCTTTTATGGCTTTACATATTTAATTTTTAATTTTTTTGAGTTTTTCTTTTTTTAAGATTCTCGCTCTACTTTTTTATCTGTCTCACTCACTCACAAGCAGTAAAGCCTGTCTATAAAAAGACAGAGTGTGTGAACTTATATGATGGGTTTGTATGTGTATTTGACTATTTGTACGTATGTGTATTTATTGTTTGCGTGAAAGATGGGTACAAAACATATCTAAGAAAATTTGTATTTGTATTTATATTTGCATGTGTTAGACATATACAATAAGTCCATAGTTGATGGCATGTGGAATATCCATTGGAACAACTAGAGATTGATCGGCAAGTTGCAAAATTATGAAAATTGGTTTCAACTTGTAAGTATGTGTATTTGATCTTGGAGCAAGTGTGAATCTTTTGCCATATTCAATGTATGAACAATTAGGTCTAGGCGAATTAAAACCCACTTCCATAATTTTGTATCTTCTCGATCAATCTGTGATTGTTCCTAAAGATACTCCACATGCCATCAACGCCCTTAGGGTCTAACACATAATTTATATTTGTAGTAGAAAATATAAAGGATTGTAGGATTTAACACATCAACACTTTTATGTTGATACACTTTATAATTTGTATTTGTATTTCTAAGGGTGCTATCTGCACAACCATTTTCACTATACACAAAACAAAAACCCTACTTACACACCAAAAACCAAAATGTGTAGATATGAAATACGAAAAGGGGAAAAGGAAAAAGTGAATAGTGTTAGAAACCAAACTTGTGGATTTTGAAATTTAGGATTGATGATTTGAATTGAAATTTGTTAGGGTTTAGAGAGGTGCTGGTGATGGTGATGGTGATGGTGGTGGTGGTGGTGGGATTTAGGAAGAGAGTATAGGTAAAATAAAAAATAAAAAAAATAATCCACTATAGGAATCGAGGAGTGTAGTGGAGAGTGAAGTTGGGTGGATAAGGCCTTTTTTATGACTTTATATATTTATTTTTTTTAGTTTTCATTTTATTTTTTAGGATTGATGATTTGAATTGAAATTTGTTAGGGTTTATAGAAGTGGTGGTGATGGTAATAGTGATGGTGGTGGTGAGAATTGGGGAGAGTAATTGTAAAAAAAAAAAAAAAAAAACACACACACACTTAATCCACTACAAGAATCATGGAGTGGAGTAGAGTAGAGTAGACAAGACCTTTTATGGCTTTATATATTAGTTTTTCTTCTATTTTTCTTTTTATGATTCCCACTCTACTTTTTTATTTGTCTTGCTCACGAGCGAACAGCAAAGCCTGTCTATAAAATGAGAAAGTGTGTGAACTTACGTGATGGGGTTTGTATGTGTATTTGACTATTCACATGTATATTTATTTATTATTTGTGTGAAAGATGGGTGGATAAGGCCTTTTTTATGACTTTTATATTTATTTTTTTAGTTTTCATTTTTTTTTAAGATTGATGATTTGAATTGAAATTTGTTAGGGTTTATAGAAGTGGTGGTGATGGTAATGGTGATGGTGATGGTGATGGTGAGAATTGGGGAGTGTAATTGTTAAAAAAATAAAAATAAAAAAAAAAATAAAATAAAAAAACACATTTAATCCACTACAAGAATCATGGAGTGGAGTAGAGTAGAGTAGGCAAGACCTTTTATGGCTTTATATATATAGTTTTTTTTTTTTTTTTATGATTCCCACTCTACTTTTTCATTTGTCTTGCTCACGAGCGAACAGCAAAGCCTGTCTATAAAATGAGAAAGTGTGTGAACTTACGTGATGGGGTTTGTATGTGTATTTGACTATTCACATGTATGTTTATTTATTATTTGTGTGAAAGATGGGTACAAAACGTACCCAAGAAAATTCATATTTGTATTTGTACGACTTAGACATATATAATAAGTCTATAATTTATGGCATGTGAAATATCTATAGGAACAACTACAGATCGATTGGCAAGTTGCAAAATTATGGAAGTTGGTTTCAACTTGTATGTATGTGTTATGTTGTTTGCGTATTTGATCTTGCAACAAGTGTGAATCTTTTGCCATATTCAGTAAATGAACAATTAGGTCTGGGCAAGTTAAAACCCACTTCCCTAATTTTGCAACTTGCCGATCAATCTATGATTGCTCCTAAAGATATTCCACATGTCATCAATACCCTTAGGGTCGAACATATAATTTGTATTTGTAATAGAAAATACAAAGGATTGTAGGGTTTAACATATTAACACCTTTATGTTGATACACTTCATAATTTGTATTTGCATTCCTACGGGTGCCATCTGCACAACCATCTTCACTACAACAAAAAAAAAAAAAAAAAAAAAAAAAAAAAAAAAAACCCTACTTACATACTAAAAACCTAAATGTACAGATATGAAATGCAAAAATGCGAAATGGAAAAAGTGAGTGGTGCTAGAAACCAAATTTGTGGAGTTTGAAATTTAGGATTGTGAATTTGATTGAAATTTATTAGGGTTTAGAAAAGTGGTGGTAATGGTGATGGTGATGGTGGTGGTGGGACTTGAGGAGAGAGTATTGGTAAAAAAAAAAAAAAACATTTAATCCATTACAAGAATCGAGGAGTGTAGTGGAGAGTGGAGTTGAGTAGACAAGATCTTTTTTTATGACTTTATATATTTATTTATTTGTTTTTCATTTTTTAAGATTGAGGATTTGAATTGAAATTTGTTAGGATTTATAGAGGTGGTAGAAAGACTTGGGGGAGAAAAAAAAAATTAATCCACTACAAGAATCAGGGAGTGGAGTGGGGTAGACATGGCCTTTTATGGCTTTAGATTTTTTTTTTTTTTTTAATTTTTAATTTTTTGGGATTCCCACTCTACTTTTTCACATGTCTTGCTCACTTGAGAGTTACAAGGCTTATCTGTAAAGAGAGAGTGTGTGAACTTGTTTGACGGGGTTTGTATGTGTATTTGATTATTCATATGTATGTCTATTTGTTGTTTGCATGAAAGACGGGTACAAAACATACCCAAGAAAATTTGTATTTGAATTTGTACATATTAGACCCACATAAGTCCATCGTTGATGGCATGTGGAATATCCATAGAAACAACCATAGATTGATCGTCAAGTTGCAAAATTTTGGAAGTTGGTTTCAACTTATACATATGCGTATTTGTTGTTTATGTAAAAGATGGGGACAAAACATACCCAAGAAAATTTGTACTTGTATTTGTATGTGTTAGACCTATATAATAAGTCCATAGTTGATGGCATTTAGAATATCCTTAGAAACAACCACAGATTGATCAGTAAGTTGCAAAATTATGGAAGTCGATTTTAACTCGATCAGACCTAATTGTTCTTACACTAAATGTAACAAAAGTTTCACACTTGCTACAAGATCAAGCAAAGCTTTCTCTATTTTAGAATTACCAATCAATGATAAAATAGTGGGACAACTTGGATCTTTAAATTTAGAAAGTCTATTGTTTTGAACGATTGCATTAACTTATTCAGTCAAAAATGTTTTCTTATCTTTGTTGCAAGAGACTATTACTTTAAAATTTTCATTATAATAGATTGCAAAAATAATTGATATTAAGTTTTTGCAACAATTTATTCATTTTAAGTGATTACAATAAATTTTCCTAATACAAGGTGGTATTACGACCTTTATTGCAAACGAAAAATTAAAAGTTACTTTAAATAATTACTATTTATACAATAATTTACCACTTTTAAGGTAATATTGCAATAAATTTTAACTTGTAAATGCAATATTGTGTCTAATACCACTATATTAATTTAAGTTGCATTAGTACTTAAAGTCTCAAGTGTGGGAAGTACTGGGAAGTACTGGTAATGAATAACAACCTTGTCTATCATAACAATATATGTGCAAAAATATGTTATATTATCCAAATAATATTAATGATTTTCCTAATTTTGTTATGTACTTAGGGTGTACTTGCAAATATGGAACTATCATAGAGGAAGCGCCAATTTTGAAGATTGGAGGCACTTTTTTATTTGACTAAGGCAAAGGGTGTGGAGCTTGTTATAAGGTGCAAAACATTGTCTCTATGCTCCCTTTGAAAAATATAACATTACACTCTTCATTTTTGTTGAGTTTTGTTAATAAAAATAAAGTCCTCTATTTCTCTTTTGGGATTTAAATGATCATCTTGAATTGACTAATTTCAAGTGAAATGTCTGAAAAATCTAATATGTTCAGGGAAATGAGTGACTATAGTCATCACTAATGAGTGCCCAGGTGTTCTATGTGCCTCAAAAATGGTTCATTTTGATTTAAGTGAAATTGCTTTTGGAGCTATGGCAAATCCTGGCCATAAAAATCAGTTGTGTAATGTTGGTATTTTACAACTTCGATATAAAAGGTAATTGTAGAGAGAGAGGCAAAAAAAAATCATATATTTTGATGGTCAAATATGAGTATTTTAAATTCTAGACTGCAAAATATGGCATGGTGTATCAGGTCAAGTGTATTATTGTTTTCTTCTGAAAAAATATTTTCTTTTCGCCATTTTACTATCCTCTTTTCTATAAAATGGTTAAAAATATGGCTTACATAGTCCTATGCAAAAATTTAGGCTTGTTAATAGCTTTTAAAGTTGACATGAGCTTCAGCTCTTATTACTTTGTGATTCTAATTAAATACCAAACGGGAGAAGATGTCTAATTAGCGGTTGAACTTAAATAAACCCTTAACTTCAACGCATGGCTTCTCTATACATTGAAAGGAGATTACTTCTTATAAACACATCTCCACGTGTTTCCCTAGGTGATGTGGGATTCTATGGATTGCAAGACCCCCTTTTGGGTCTCTACAATCTACCTCCCTTATAAGCACACGCAACCTTGCGTGTGAAGCTCAAACTGGCATGGCTCTGATATCATTTGTAACGATCACATTCCAACTGTGTAGACATTGTCCGCTTTGGGGTTCATACCCCTCACAGTTTTGTTCTCTCCCCAAAGCACATATTAGTGGAAATTGCCTCTACACATTAAAGGGAGTTCACTCCTTAAAAACACATCATCGTGCGCTTCCTTAGACGATGTGGGATTTTATGGATTGCAAGTCCCCCTTTTGGGTGTCAACATTGAATCCAAGTTATGTGATATGCTGTAATTATATGGGCTTATGATTTGTTTACATCATTAAAATTATTTCGAGAATTCCAGTATGTCTCCATTCAGATTCTTGTAAATTTTAGAAAATGTGATTATGATTGTTTGGAATTTTATTTATACAGTTTGAGAATCTCTAATGTCATTTAGGATATTTCTGTAGACAAGTATTGATTGATTTTGAAGGATTTGTTGGGTTGGAACAAAGCTTCAAAGAAGACACTAATTTCTGTAAAGTATGCTATTACATGAAATATTAATTTTTGTAAACATTTGAAAGTTAAATTTGATGAAAATGTATTGAGGAAGGCATTGGTCATTGGATTTAGTAATGGAAGTTTGGACTTATTTGAAATTTATGTCCTTAATATGCTTTACATGATTGGAGCCACTTCTAGATGCATTAGAAATTTTTGTTAAGTGCCACATATAATGAGTTGTACAGATTACTTACCAAACATATTGCCTTCTATGAAGAATATGTAGAATGATGGAAACTTCTTTAAAATTAGACATTATATTTACTTACAAAGTTGAGATAGAACGGGAATCTCCCTAATATATATATATATATATATATATATGAGATGGGTTCAAGTTACACCTGGTATAACTCTATAAGAGTTACACCTTTTTTAAACTATTGATTTCCATTAGATCTAGTGGTTAAAAAAAAAAAACTAGTATCATGTCATTAAATCATTAAATTCTCTTTCTAAAAATAAACAAAAAGTCATTAAACTCTCTCTCTCTCTCTCTCCATGAACTCCACCAATGGACGCACATAATTCACAGTCCCAAATAGGCTTCCTCTCATAACCCAACCAAAAAAAAAAAAAAAAAGAAGGTGTTCCAAGGTTCCATATATACATTGTAATGGTGTTCCGGTGAGAACAAGATAACACCTTAACCCTTTTAGCCTAAAAACCTGAACACCAATACATAATTCCTTGTTTCTTAAATTTACTCTAATTTTCCAACAAAGTGGCGTTTATTGAAGACCCAAAAGAGCATGTAAAGGAATAGTCAATTTCTTAACGGCAGTCTATCTAGAAATATGAAGGACGGAATTTCGATATACAAGATGGTCCATAATGACTATAACCATCATGATGAAGAGGCTAATTACGTTCTAACTGGTTACATGTACAATGATTATTCAGAATCATTTGGAAAAAATTTGAAGGCCAATTGTTTATTTGTGAACCACCTGATGGATTACAAGATTGAAAAAGGTTAGGAAAAGTAGAGTAAATTTAAGAAATTAAAAAAGCCAATTCCATGTCTTTTTTTCCCTTTTTTTTTTTATTTGGGTTATGGGAGGGGTTCATGGGGTCCAGGCAAATGAGAGAGAGAGAGAGAGAGAGAATTTAATGACTTTTTGTAATTCTTATGGAGTCATCTCTCTCTCTCTCTCTCTCTCTCTCTCTCTCTCTCTATATATATATATATATATATATATATGCATGATCCATCTTCACGTGCCCTTCGCTTGGCCTGCTTGGGGCGTGGCTGCCCTCAGGTCTCTCCTGATTCCTGTTTGGAGCGCTAGTCCCTCCTGATTTTCTGGTCGGTCATTTAGTGCTGCATTCTTCTGGCGCAGCTGTTCTTCCAAGTCGAGGTTCCGTTTGGTGAGACGCTCCACGGCAGCACCGAGAGTTTGAACTTGTCTCTCGAGGGCAGTCGTGGGTGGTTCCTCTCCTTGTACGTCATTAGTAGTTGCCATTGAGCGAGTGAGTACCATGCAACCCTTTAGTCCGGGAAACGATAGTGCGGCTTAATCACTTAAAAGCGTTCCCCACAGACGGCGCCAACTGATGATGCCGAAAAATATCAACAGTGAGTTGCACAATGCTCGTACCCTTGAAACGACACCTGCACAGAGAAAAGAGGACCTAACAGAGAGCACCGGTGTGGTGCCGGCCAAATACCCTCCGAAGGTTAAGTTAGAAAGTATGCTCACAACTCTAGAGTGCTAGAGAGGGTTAATTATGCGTACCTTGGCTTATGAGGGTATTGGGGCTTTTATAGTGGCTTGAGGTTGACAT
>NW_027069645.1:201028-231188 GCF_002906115.3 Quercus suber | reverse complement strand
TGATGATGCCGAAAAATATCAACAGTGAGTTGCACAATGCTCGTACCCTTGAAACGACACCTGCACAGAGAAAAGAGGACCTAACAGAGAGCACCGGTGTGGTGCCGGCCAAATACCCTCCGAAGGTTAAGTTAGAAAGTATGCTCACAACTCTAGAGTGCTAGAGAGGGTTAATTATGCGTACCTTGGCTTATGAGGGTATTGGGGCTTTTATAGTGGCTTGAGGTTGACATTCCTTCCTTGGTGCGGAAGTCTTTTCCTTATAGGACTCTTCTGGTAGAATCCTAAACGTGGTGAATAAGTTTCCTCCTTATGCGGAAGATTTTTACCAAGTATACAAGATTTCCGGAGTCCTACTAGCGCAAGGACTCTATTTGGGCTCTTACGAGAATGGGCCAAAATATTCCTCATTAGGGGCTCAGCAGGCCCATGGATAATTAGCCCACCATACTTCACCCCGTCCATGTCCGGCCCGTTCACATCAGGTCCGTCCACAGGGGCCCGTGCAAATAATGGATCCGTTTATTCGGGCCTAAGAGATACTTTTCCCTTTTCACTTACTAATGTATAACCACAACTATAAAGCAACAAGTTTAGGCTAAAAATGCTTCCTCCACCTAATGGACCACCACATAAAATGGTTAACTCAACACCCTTTTCAAATGAGCATAAAAGAGAATCCTGCAAGTGTAAGTATAATTTTTCATGTAATTATCTCTTTTTATTGTATAGATTTGAATAAATTATTTTGCCAAAATGCTACTGACTATGTATCATATTTTGCCTAATAGTTACTGTGGCGAACAAATAGAAGAGATGTTGGAATCAATTTACCAAGTTTAAAAAATAAAGAACAAATGGTCGCATTCTGATAACTATCCCTTCCAGGGCCTAAAGAGTTGTGGGTGATAATGCAAGTGTGTTTATTTGATGGGTAGGCATCATCAATCGTGAACATGCTAATCTTATTTATGATTCTTGTTCTAAAGCCTTAGAAGAATACTGACTAATGTTAAAGTATTGTTTGGTGGTGAGTTGTAATGTTTGAGGTTATGGCATTTTGTAACATTGTTTTTTGTTTTCTTAATTGTTTTGTTTTAGTTTGATTTCATGTTAGACCTAAAGGGCTTTAAGGATAACCAATATATAGCGAAGTCATTGGCAAGTTGTTATAGTAACATTTGTAGTATGTATGATAAGAAATACAAGTAATTCCGTGAGGAAGCGGAAGCCAATATTTTGGAGAATTTGTCATTGGACAAATGGATAAGTTTATGTGATTTATTTGAAAAGGATGTTTGGCAGGTATATCATCTTAAAACTAAAATGTCAATGATTTTGAACACCAATATTTTTTGATATGAAGATGTTATGATTTTCAATTCCCTAAATGTCAATTGCCTTTTTTTTTATATACTAATATTTGTTAGGGTAAGTCAAAACAGAAAAATGTGAATAAGGAAAAAAGAAATTTGGTCACACTTGTCAATCCAAATTATTTATTGCTTATTTAAAGGACGTTTCAATAATTTAATACAATATTAATATATATAATAATGCTAGTGTATAAATGCTGATTACAATTCTTTATGCGCAACAAAAGCAAAGTGGGCAAGAGATCGAAAATGTGGAATTTTTAAGATGTCTTGCACAAAAAACTATGGATCTTTTGTGATTGCGACTTATGAAGAAAAATATGTAACTAATTTTTCAGTTTTATTTGATATGGATAGATTAGATGGTGAATTTATATTATTGTCACTGGCGTAAATGATTTCATTAAAGTTTATGTTACTAGTGCATAATTTAATGAAAGAAAAAATAGCTCATAAAGAGGTTTTAAGCACTTAGAGAGAAATTTTTACATAAGTGCTATGAACAAAGCAAGGCTTTGGTAGAGGGATGGAGAAATTTGTCATTCCTACCCCACCATCTTCTTCTCGTTTGCAGTACATGTGGGCGCAACGGGGTTTAGGAAGAACGCCTTAGCTGAGTGGATCGGAGTGGAGAAAAAAAATGGAGCCACCACCTAGATTAGGTCTAGGAATCATAAATATAGCGCCCTTACGTGGAAGGACTGGTCTTACTACCAGAGTATGGGTTCAGACTTTAGGTATGACTTAGGAAGGTGTTAGACACCCAATACCACTCTACCCATGGGTCAACTTCTAGTCATTGTGTCTTATGTCTTAATCTTGTTAAAGGCATATACAACATTGTATTCTATACTCACACACACACTAGCATATATCTAAGCATATAACATGGCATTTCATCACAAACCTTAACGTACATCTATCATGGCATTGCATCATATATCTCATATTTAAGGCAACAACCAAACAAACATGTATCACATAGGCAGAAACATCACAAGATAGATTCAAACATTATATTTTTTAGTCCAAGGCATGGCATACGTACTTGCACATATATGTTCATCAAAAATGAGATCAAGGTCATATCACAAACAAATTCATGATCATGTGAATGCATAACTTACCTTACTTACCTCACTGCATCACAGCTCCTATGCATCAATGCATGATCATTCATATGCATGTTCATGGCAAAACAAAGAAAGAATTCAAAAGAAACCCTAATCTAACACATGAAGAACAAACAAACAAACAGAGAAACAAAGACTTGTAAGCATAAAGAGGAACAAGGCATAGGCATATGATATAAGAGAAATAAAAGAAACAGAACCTGAAATGGTCAGATTAGGGTTTCTAGGTGCAAGTATGCGTGCACATACATAGAACATGTGTGTGTAGCTCAGTTATATGCGTACGCATACTTTGAGTATGCGTGTGCATGTAAAAGGCATGCGTACGCATACTCACCCTAAACCCTAACCCAGAAACACAGAAATGTAGAACAAGGTAGAAGTAAAACTATAAATCTAATAACCTAATATGCTTTAAAACATAAAACAAAGAAAACCTAAACTAAACAAACATGTTATAACACAAAAATAAGCAACGAAAATAGAAATAAAGATCAAAACAAAGAGAAATAAAGAAAAGATGTAAGAAATTTTATACCTCAAAACAAAAGCTCCTTGGCTTGAGGATGTTTTGTGAAAAACTCCCTCTTTGATTAACTATTTCTAGTGAATCTTATGTTTCCCTTAGGATTTTCTGTGTGTTTTGAAAAGATACTATATATGTCTTTATATAGTGAGTAAATACGGGCTTGGAATGGCTTCTAGATGATGTGGAATTCATTCCAAAATTCATCTTTACTGCTAAAAAACTTGTCTTTTATAGTTTCTAGAACCTTAACATACGTACGCATGCCCGTGTATACATACGCAGAGCTTAAGCGTGCATGTGCATACATGTGTATGTGTACGCATGCCCTAGGGTTTTCTTAGTCTTTATTTTTCAAAAATAGTTTACTTTATTCATAAAAAGAGTTATATTCTTCCTAAAACATTTTTCTAAAGTCAATTTCAATCTGATTGAGCTCTAAACCAACCTTGGGCTTTAAAATTCCAACATCATTGGGGAACAGGGGCCAAAGTCGTAAGGGATACAAAATACAATGTTTATAGTACGAGACAAGGGCCAACAATTAGTTAGAAATTTACAAGCCAAATTTATTTAATATGATGCAAAAGTTGTTCTATACGCAACAAGAATTGTCTCATATGAAGCAAGAAATCTCCTATGCAAAGCAACCATTGGTGGAAACATGGGAATGCGTGGCATAAATACAAACTCAATTAAAGGAAACCGGTTGTAAAGCATTTATTTGTTTCGCAGTTGAAAATGATGTTTAGAGGATTACTGCATATAATTCAGAGCACAATCATGAACTTACACCACCTTTAGAGAGACATTTGTTAAGATCTAATTGTCATATGTCAAAACCTAAGAGAAGTATAATCGATTCCATGGTGAATGCATGTATGAGTACAAAAAAATGCTTATTCATATCTAACAGAAGAAGTCAAGGGAGTGAAAAGGTGGCTTCACTAAAAAAAGATTGTTATAATTATGTGAACATGAAAAGATGTCAACGATTAGTGCTGGAGATGCTTAAAGCTTATTGAATCATTTCAAGAAAATGCATGCAAAAGATCCCATGTTTTATTTTTTTACAAGATTCAAGTAGATCAAGAAAATTGCATGACAAATATTTTCCAGGGAAATGGGAGATCGAGGGTTGATTATGATTGTTTTGGAATTATTTTGGTATTTGACACTACTTACCGCACTAATAGATATAATTCAATTTGTGCTCCATTTATAAGTGTGAATAACCATTGGCAAAATGTGATGTATGGATCCAGGGACGGAACCAGGATTTGAACCTGTGGGGGCCAAAGCTTAAAACAATTTTTCTTTTAATGAAAATGAAAACTAACACTTATTTCATATTCAACAAAATACTACATATAAAATAAGTGTTTCTTAAACATTTGATATTATAAAAATATCGACAAAGTATAACATACAAAATAAGTGTTTTTTAAACATTTCAACACATTTATCAAAATGGAACTCAACACTCTTTTAAGTCTTGAAAGTCGTCTATGATTGAACAAAATAATAATAATGAACAAAAGTAATGTACAAAAAAAAGTTGGAAAAGAAATAAATTTAAAAGATGGATTTAAAATCTTACCGAAACTCAGGAGAAAAAGTTCTGTTGGAGACATTATTCAAGAAATGAAATACACACCTAAAACTACCCCCACAAACTCTATAGTTTATGGCATGCAAAAGAGATGAAGTTACGAGTAAAAAAACGGTGAGTAGATGATTGGTACAACATCAAGTTCGCAACAAAAGAGAGAATAGCTCACCTTGAATTCAATGAAACTTCCAAAATGAGAGCCATGTTTTGACCAATATTCCTACCTTTTTTTTTTTATTTAATTTAAGTTTTTTTTTTTAATTTTAAAATAATGCATAAAATATGAATTTATGAATCGAAGGGTAAATTACATCCGATTGGCATGAAAATTTGCACGTTAAGAACATATTGAACATGTAATTAAATTGTTGGATTTTCAAAATATGAATTCAATAACAAGTTATTAGATAGTCTAATATTGATTAGAATTACATTAGGTGTAACTTTATATATATATATATATATTTATAAGTCAACGTCTAACAGCAAATGTTAACTCCCTTTAGTAGTAGTCTAAGATTATCTAAAAATTTCTCATCAACGTGTGTAGGATAATTTTGATAAATAATTAGTATTTTTAGATAATTAATTAATTATCTTGTGAAATAGGATATTAACTTATGGCCACCTCAACACCTTAGATGTATGGAATGACCTTTTTCAAACCCTATGTAATGTTAAGACTATGAATCCAAACTTAGAAATTTAGGGGTCAAAGTCAAATTATTCTATACTTTAAGGGTGGAAATTATAATTTAGTTTGACATTTATCCTCCATTATTAGGAAAGATATGAGTAGAGGAAATATTGTTGAAGAAATTATAATAAAAATAATATTTTGGTTACAATAAAATTTGAAATTTTATTCTAAAAATATCAAATTCAAATACAAAAATGTTGATCTCCTTAAGGAAATTCAAGTCATTTGTAATTGGTAAAATTCAAAAACCAAAAAGTTCATGTACTAATTACTAGTTGTGTTTTTTTTTTTTTTTTCATATAAAAAAAATACTATTTTTTGAGTGGATAATTACAACAAGAGATGAGAGATTTGAACTCTAAAATATATATATATATATATATTGTTGAAAATACTAAAATATGTCAAAACCACATAAAGTTTTTTTTTTTTTTTTTTTTTGGGNTTTGACCAATATTCCTACCCTTTTTTTTTTTTTTTTTGGGTACTAGCTTTTTTTTGGAGGAGGGGGGGGGGGGGGGCAATGGCCCCCCTGCCCCTATGTAGGTCCGTCCCTATATGGATCTATGTTCCTTTTGGATGAAACCACTACTTCTTTAAATGGTTGTTTGAGTCATTCTTAGACTCAACGGGGAATCAATTTCTAGTAACAATTTTTATTGACTTCCAAACACACATCATTGACTATGTGGCATATTTCAAAAAATGCACTTTCCTACTTTGGAGAGTTAAATGTTAATTCAAAGTTTCAGTCCTTGTGGAATAAGTGCAAAAAATATTGTGATTCAGAATTAGAATTTGCTTTTGCCCCCAAAACATTTGAAAACAATTACTTTCCCCCCCCCCCCCACCCCAATATATATATATATATATTCAAGTTATATCCAGTATAACTCTAAGCAATTTTACACCACCCAATATTATTTAATTATGTATGAATTTTGATAAATCAACCATTGGATTACATTATATTCGTATATTCTTTATGATTACAAAATTTAAAGATGATTAAAGATCAATAGTTATGTCATCAATCAATTATTTAAATTTAAGTTTTTTTTTTTAATTTTAAAATAATGCATAAAATATGAATTTATGAATCGAAGGGTAAATTACATCCGATTGGCATGAAAATTTGCACGTTAAGAACATATTGAACATGTAATTAAATTGTTGGATTTTCAAAATATGAATTCAATAACAAGTTATTAGATAGTCTAATATTGATTAGAATTACATTAGGTGTAACTTTATATATATATATATATATTTATAAGTCAACGTCTAACAGCAAATGTTAACTCCCTTTAGTAGTAGTCTAAGATTATCTAAAAATTTCTCATCAACGTGTGTAGGATAATTTTGATAAATAATTAGTATTTTTAGATAATTAATTAATTATCTTGTGAAATAGGATATTAACTTATGGCCACCTCAACACCTTAGATGTATGGAATGACCTTTTTCCAAACCCTATGTAATGTTAAGACTATGAATCCAAACTTAGAAATTTAGGGGTCAAAGTCAAATTATTCTATACTTTAAGGGTGGAAATTATAATTTAGTTTGACATTTATCCTCCATTATTAGGAAAGATATGAGTAGAGGAAATATTGTTGAAGAAATTATAATAAAAATAATATTTTGGTTACAATAAAATTTGAAATTTTATTCTAAAAATATCAAATTCAAATACAAAAATGTTGATCTCCTTAAGGAAATTCAAGTCATTTGTAATTGGTAAAATTCAAAAACCAAAAAGTTCATGTACTAATTACTAGTTGTGTTTTTTTTTTTTTTTTCATAAAAAAATACTATTTTTTGGGTGTGTGTGGGGGGGGGGTGGGGGGGCGGGTGTGTGATTTTGATCCAAGTAAAATATTCTAAAACCACACATGGGATAATCTACATTCTCCAAGTGGGGGTTGATGGGCCCACCATCATAACTTCATTTTCCAAGTGAAATGGGCCGTAATGTATTTTGAACGTTAACCTCTTGAAGGTGACAGGGACTTCTCACTTCTCAAGTGGGCCTCCATTTCATGGGCAGTGAAGTCATTTACTTTTCTTTTCTTTTTCTATTTTTTTGGTTAAAGTCATTTACATTTCATTGTTTAAAAGTTACGAAATCTGGACGTAGCACTTAGAAACACCAAAAAGTGACAATCTCAAGCCACTTGCGGCCATTTTATGATAGATGATTTATGACTCATGACTCATTAGTAATACATACAAGATGCCTTTCTCCAAAAATTGACATTAAAGTCGAAACCAATGATCACAAAAAAGAATCTTAAATCAAGGAAAACCATTATCCCCATAAACCAAGCAAAAGAATCCAAATGATGTTGTTGTTGTTATCTAATGGATTGCTGAGTCAGATATGCAAAATCACCTATGTCAATATGGCATTGTCAATTTCAAATAATGAGTTACCAAATTATCATCACTCATTTACACACTTGCCTGCTCAAAATATCTTCCATCCCAATAATTAGGGATGGGTAAATAATTTGCTAACATAGTTTGGGCTCAACACTAACTTTGGCTGCCAAACTATTGGTGGGTATATTACACCCGTAACCCTCTCTCTCTTTTTTTTGATTTGTGATTCAGCAAATTAAAATTCAGTCACTTTATTATAAATGGATTTACTAGCTAAAGATACATACCGAGATATTGAGTAGAAACTATAAGAACAAAGATATTACATATGAAGTGAATTTATACTCCCACACCCTCATAATGTAGTCATGGAAAAAAAAAATCTTAACATGATGTATTATAAAAATATCTCCCAACCAATTTGCCAAATTATATATAAATCATTTGTATACTTTTTAATGTCATTCACAATCAATTAGCTCTTTAATAATTATAAATGAAATTTAAGATTAAAAAAAACATTGATATTTTTTCAGTTAATTCAAAATAAAAAATTCATACAATGTTTTTGAAAAATCAAGATATATATAGAATATTTTAAAAAGTTTAAGTATATAATCATATTGTTATTACTTCTAAGCTAATTTATTTTTGAGTTTTACATTTAAATATTCAAATAATTGTTTGGAATATCTTATATTTAGATTAATCTTTTAGGTACATATATTAATGACTATTTATTGATGATTTTTATTTATTTATTTTTACTTGTTTGAAATATGTAGTTATAATCAACTTGATTTATGAAGTAGTTTAAGCGTAACAATGATCATACTAACTCTAAAAATAGGCTTGCAAAAATAATTGAAACAAGCACAAAAGTAATTATAACTTATATTTACATTATATATTTTTATATTAATAAAATATTTTGTTTTATTGATTATTCTTATATTGATAAAAAAAAAAAATTGAATTAATTTTGTTTTCAATATTTTATCTTGATCTTGTCCCTGAACCAAAATCCTAGCTCCACCACTAATCGATCCCAAAATTTAAAACAAAGACTTGATTGTTGTAGTTGTTGTCAATTGAGCAACTTCAGTCACGTTTCCAAAGAACATGAGCAAAAGAAACTTAATAATTGAATTCGATTTCCATCTCACATAAGTAGGACGTTATTGCAATTTTTTTTTTTTTTAAATTAAAAATGGTATGATAGTGAGGCTTGTCTAGCTTATTAGTCATAGGTTTACACTAGGCTCAGGCGAGGCAAGTCAATTAAAATCCACAAAGCTGAGTTTGATCAACCTACAAATCAGTTCAGCAGATTATATATCTCTGGTTAATAGAACAGTACAATACACAGAGTCCATATAGATATTCAATTTGCTAAAACATGTTTACTCCTTGTCTGCATTTGAGTTGCAATTAGCTGCATTCTGATGCAATTTGTGTATGAGACATATAACCAACAACAATTGGCTGAAAAATAAGCAAACCAAATCCCAACATCCTCCTAAGCCACGTCAGTTTGCCCGTTGACAAGTCTAAAATTGCACTTAAAACATTGTAAGCTTGTAACTAGAAAACAAGTGGTTGGTTTAAATTGGCCATAAGCAGCAAAGAGTCACAAAGTATTAAATTCCTATTATATTTTTGTATTAAATTGATAAGATGATCAAATCAACTATATTAGACATTTTCCCCTCAAAAAAAAAAAAAAAATTATAGTAGACATTTTCTCCTATTTTCGAAAGATTAGAAATTGTGGATTTATCTTTTTTGTCCTTCCACTTGTCTACTTTACCATACAAGAGAGAATATTAATCTATCTTGTATTTTCTCTCTACCATTCCATTTTCTATCAATCTTACTTTCCACCCTACCAAAAACAGTCTTTTAAGTCCCACAGCCCACTGGCCAAGTTCATAGCAGCTCCCCTTTTGATACATGGAAATAATACTCCCTTCCTTTGGTGCCTAGGATTCAATTCCTTAGTTACCTGTAACCTGATATCTTCACTAAACAAATACTGAAAAATTATATTGTTGTAACCATAATTGTACAAAGAAACAACATGACGTTGTTCCACACTAGTTTACAATTATCCAGATCAAAGTTCTAAGTATTAACATTAAGCATATCTCCAACTTGCAGCCAAGCCATAAGTAGGAATAAGGAGTCTAACAATTGTTTACATAAAGGACAGAGATTACCACTGAAGTAACATAGGTGAAATGCCTTATCTGTTCATAAACCACGCAAGACTAAGATAGTACAATTCTAGACTTTTGCCACATGAAGAGCTCTCATTCCTCGCTGGTAATAATCCCAGTGTGTATCAGCATAGCCTTCCACCTTCTTGAATAACTTTGGCCTTTCCTGGTTGACCAATTCTTCTTCAGGTCCAATCTCTTTTTTCGGTTCAGGCGTATAGAACATAGCCACAGAAATCCTCTCCCTCTCAGAGTTGGTCAGTACCCTATGTACAGGGCTCTTGAACATTCCATTAGTCATTATCTGCCATTACAGTAAACAACCAATTATAAAATGCTACCATGTATATTTTCGACGGTTCAAACTTCTTATTATGCAAATTGCAGTGATATAGAAGTAGATTTTCTTTCATTAATAGGCCTTCCTATGCAATTTATAACCATTTTTCTAGTATGGTATTTTTGTCCATTTTTGGAAATGTATGACTCTGCCCTCTTTGGAAAGATCCATGATGATACTGCCACTGCTTAAGTTATTTTATTGATAGTTAAATGTGAATCGCTAGAGATGTTTAGATAGCTTCCACAGTGTTCACATGACAGTGCTCAATAGATGCTGCAAACTTCTGCCTAAGCAAAATCCATCTCTAGCAATAATAGTTTTCACATAGAAGATCTCTATGAGAATTTCGTTTTGTTGTAGCGTATGCAAATTCATGAGTATGCCTTTTAGATTACACAATAATTTAGCTGCACATATACCGTACCTCCATTTGATCACCCATGAGGACAAGGAGAGCATGAGAGATTGTGGGAACGGTAAACCACTTCCCATCTTTGTGGACTTGAAGGCCTTCTACATCATCTTGCAAAATGATGGTGTATCCTGATCCATCTGCATGGGGCTTTAGGCCTAAAATAAGATCAGGCCTTTCACAACATGAGTAGTAGTTGAAACGTGCTTGCAGAGGTCCTCTTTCACCAAACTGATTCAGGAAGCAATTTTCTTCTAAACTCAATGATTTTGCCATGGCTTTGGAAACAATCTCTGTGAATGTCTTCATCTTGACTGTGTATTCTTCTAGAACATCTCTGCACAATTGCAAGTACCTCAAGCATATTTATATTGTCAATTTTTTCTCAGTGTAATTACAAAACCCATTTAAGAGGGGACTGGGGTGGGTTGGGGGGGGGGGGGGTATGCTAATGTGCATGCTCTTTATCTGTTCAGCAGCCCTTAATTTTGTTTGTTTGCTATATCTACTGGCACTTTTGATGATTAAGATGATATATTTACATTGCTTTGATGCTTTGTGCGTACGCACATGGTTGGTAAATATTTAATTCCTATGATGCCAAGCAGTCTAGTGACCTTAAGAGGTGCATTTCAACTACTAAATAAAAAAATCTATGATGCAAGTTTTCTACAAGTTTTTGAGTATTTTTGTCTATTTGAATAATTAGTTAATCATTTTCAATGATTTATAAACAACTATTATACCAAAAAATTGATTTGTGAGCTTTCAGGATTTAATTTCTCTTACTACATTTTAGGTTTATTCAACCATATCTTGGTCTCTTTGCAATAAGAAGGGCAAGGTGGAAGCACCTGAAGGCTGCTGGGCTTTCTGGCCAAAATTTGCTATTCCTTGTATCTTCTGGGTACACATTAACAAACAAGCGGTCGGACCAGTCAAGAGACTGACCTTCTTCTGGGACAGGATCAGCTCCATACCCTTCGAAGTCTTTAACTCCTTTAGCAATCTTATTCTTCTCTTCCATTGGCTGCTGGAAGAAATCCCTTGTCACTTGACGTATCTCGTCTAGAAATGAAGTTGAAATGCCATGTCCTATTGCCTACAAAACCAGAAGAAAACCTGTATGTAATACTGAGAGCTTAAAATATGTGGCCTGGAACACAAATATTTCAAACCGAACATAAAACAGAAACCACGTTGCAGATTATGTTTATATGTTGTATTTTACAATACATTCAGATGTATGATCTTCTAAGTGACACTTTTCCTGTTGCAGTGTATTCCTTAGCATCTATAGCATCCCCATCAAACAAGAGCTTATGATAACTAGCTATCACACATTCAATTGCAAAAAATGTAGATCATTACAGTTTCTATTAGGATTAATTGTGAGAGGAACTACAAAATGGTTCCTGATAGTTCTATGGGATTCTCATGCACTCTTAAATTCTAAATCTCATGATGCCCTAAGAGTTCCTAATGCTAGTACTCTTTATTATACTGGTAATCTAGATTAAGAAGAAGTGGTCACTAAAACGTCTAATAAATACTTTTCTTTTTATATTTATACTACATACATACACACACAAAGCTGAGTTTAGACCTGAAAGCAGCCCCATGAACACAGTGCTGATTTAAGTTTCTGTAGTTCTTCTTCTTGTTCACAGATTGTTGCTGAAGATGAGAGGAGACTGAGGTCGATGACAGGGATTGAAGATAAGGCAGAAGAAACATCTTCAGTATCATCGTCTCTGCAAATATAGAGTGGTGGTGGCTCTTCACCTTTGAGAACCATTTCCTGGACACGCCTTGATAGCAATACATCCGCGGTTGGAATGGAAACTCCGGCCATTTTGTCAGCTCCTCAATAGGATTCAGGCTGGAAGGATCTCTGTGAGAACTTGATAATGTTATATAGTGATTTATGGTGGATAGTGATTAGTGAATGAGTGGAGCATATGTGAACTCTTTGCTGCTTATGGCCAATTTNGGATTGAATTGTCAGGCTGGTGCTTCAGAGCATGCAAGGAGCCTTGGCCCGAAGGGGTCTGACCCACACAAGGCAGCTGTGATTGGTGACACCATTGGAGACCCACTCAAGGACACCTCAGGCCCATCACTCAACATCCTTATTAAGCTCATGGCAGTTGAGTCGCTCGTGTTTGCTCCTTTCTTCGCCACCCATGGTGGCCTTCTTTTCAAGATCTTCTGAGAGTTGACAAAAAGAACACTGGGGGCAAGAAGTTTATTTCAATTTTATCTTAATTTTGTCCTCCAGAAGAGGATTATTAACTTGCTCTTTTCTTGTATCATTATCCTTCTCCGCCCTTAGGTAGTGTTTGATTCAACCATGAACTTTGAGAATTAATTTTGCGAAATGATTTTTCCAAATATGAGGGATCACATTTGAAAATTGCGCTTGACATAGGCCGCAAATTTCATACCGACTGCATATTTGCGTTATGCAGTAAGCTTACTACAAAAGTCTTGTGGAAAATGATTTTATTGAAGGGTTCGTACTTCATAGAAATTGAAAACGCATTCAACTCGTGCCTTTTCAAGTTTCTTTCCTAAGACTTGAGTGCATCAGGCCTTCAAGGAAGTTCATTGGGAAAACGCTTTCAACTTATGCACTTCACATGATCAGACATGGAGTGACGATCTATTGAGTTTCTGCAATCATTTAGTTTGAAAGCTTTTTTCCCCAAAAAAACAGGGTTTAACAAAGATTTTAGGCCATGATGTCTAGGGGTGGCAATTTTTATCCAAACTCACAAACCCGTCCAAAACTCACTTAATTTGGAAAAGTCTTGACCCAACCCAATTAAATATTTGGGTTAAATGGATAAGACTCAAATAGATAATTTAATTAAAAGGGTTTTTATGGTTAAACCACTGGGTACCTAATTACCCATTTAAAATTTAAAGTTTAATACTTAAAAAAAAAAAAAAAAAAAAAAAAAAACTAAAACTAAAAACTGAAAACCCTAACAAACAAGAATACATCACAGCAGCTACAGCCAACCGCATCTTCCTCCATCTAAAGTAAAAATTTTCTCCTCCATTATCTAGGTATTTTCTCAGCTACCAAACTAGAAAAAATGTAAGCATCTTTCCCTCGTCCTCTATCTAAAGTTTGTCATGGCCCAATTGTGATACCCACATCGAGAATGACTCTCTTCCACGCGCATTTCGATTCCGGCATTGACGGGAGTGGGAACGGTGACCGGGTACTAAAATGGGTCACCGTCTGCGACCCGAACGGGGCATCGGATCTTGATACCGAATCCAAATTCGGTTTAGGAATGGCGGTCAGCGTCAGCGGCGAGATAAAACCCAAAACGCTGGAGCAAATGGTGGACATTTGTGATTTAGTTTATATTCCGGCGACACCTCGTTTGTATTCCGGCGAGGACCAGGCCTCGATCTGAAGCTCGAAGGCGGCGATTCGTTTCCACCACGACTAAAACGGTTCACCGGAGACCTTGTTGGCTTTATTACGACAATCGGAGACACGCCGTTCAGGTGGCTCATTTGGTTTTTAGTGCTTTGCATATTATGTCTAATGTTTCTTGTTTGGTTGCCAAGAAAAGTGCAAGAAGAAAATTAGTCTCTTGTTAAATTACTGAAAATAAATTTTATAATATGATTTTTATAATGGGTTAAATGGGTGGGTTACTAATTAAATGGGTTGGGTTGGTAATGGATAATTAATTTAATATATAAATGGGTCATAAATGGTTAAATGGATAAATACACACCCAACTCATTTATGACCCAACCCGTCCATTTGCCCCCCTAATGATGTCTATCATGTCCCGTCATTCATTTTAGGCTGTATTTTTTGCCCTCTGCTGTGGGGTTTTAGTCAAAAAACCTATCTTTTAAATTCATCAATGTCCTTCAAAAGCTTGTTTAACAAACTAGCGAAACTCCATTTTTCCTCCTTTTAAAAGGATAATCACATGCAATCTAAAGAAACATTACAAAAGTTGGCCGTTAGAACTTCAGAATTTTACTCATATAAATGAGGGAAATGAGATTGATCATGAATACGGTAATGTAACCCCTGGTAGAGAGGAAAGAAAATGTAAGACAGATGAAACAAATAGAGGGAAGAAGAGATTATTAATTTTCATGAATTGTGTTTGGTAGGAGGGATAAAAGAAAACCAAAGCACAAAGTATTAAATTCCTATTATATTTTTGTATTAAATTGATAAGATGATCAAATCAACTATATTAGACATTTTCCCCTCAAAAAAAAAAAAAAAATTATAGTAGACATTTTCTCCTATTTTCGAAAGATTAGAAATTGTGGATTTATCTTTTTTGTCCTTCCACTTGTCTACTTTACCATACAAGAGAGAATATTAATCTATCTTGTATTTTCTCTCTACCATTCCATTTTCTATCAATCTTACTTTCCACCCTACCAAAAACAGTCTTTTAAGTCCCACAGCCCACTGGCCAAGTTCATAGCAGCTCCCCTTTTGATACATGGAAATAATACTCCCTTCCTTTGGTGCCTAGGATTCAATTCCTTAGTTACCTGTAACCTGATATCTTCACTAAACAAATACTGAAAAATTATATTGTTGTAACCATAATTGTACAAAGAAACAACATGACGTTGTTCCACACTAGTTTACAATTATCCAGATCAAAGTTCTAAGTATTAACATTAAGCATATCTCCAACTTGCAGCCAAGCCATAAGTAGGAATAAGGAGTCTAACAATTGTTTACATAAAGGACAGAGATTACCACTGAAGTAACATAGGTGAAATGCCTTATCTGTTCATAAACCACGCAAGACTAAGATAGTACAATTCTAGACTTTTGCCACATGAAGAGCTCTCATTCCTCGCTGGTAATAATCCCAGTGTGTATCAGCATAGCCTTCCACCTTCTTGAATAACTTTGGCCTTTCCTGGTTGACCAATTCTTCTTCAGGTCCAATCTCTTTTTTCGGTTCAGGCGTATAGAACATAGCCACAGAAATCCTCTCCCTCTCAGAGTTGGTCAGTACCCTATGTACAGGGCTCTTGAACATTCCATTAGTCATTATCTGCCATTACAGTAAACAACCAATTATAAAATGCTACCATGTATATTTTCGACGGTTCAAACTTCTTATTATGCAAATTGCAGTGATATAGAAGTAGATTTTCTTTCATTAATAGGCCTTCCTATGCAATTTATAACCATTTTTCTAGTATGGTATTTTTGTCCATTTTTGGAAATGTATGACTCTGCCCTCTCCCAGGAAAAAAAAAAAAAAAAAAAAAAAAACCTCATTAGTACCCTGAATTGGTGACCAGGAACTTGATGTAGAGAAAACAAGTTAGCTACTTGATTTTTACCTCAATATACTTCTTAGCATTATCCCAAGCTCCACCAGTATTAGATGCAGATATTGCTATCTGTAAAAGCACAAACCCGAAGCCAAAATGCAAAGTAAAGTCAGCAAGCAATTATACTAATCATACGAGATGTGAAGTCCTATTGGGCATTCATAACATTTCTTTGACTAAAATACAATTTTATATTAGTTACTACTATAGTATATAATTTGAGAAGCATAGTTCCTGCAATGTTTCAATAATTTAACATTACCTGCACACCAGAAACAAGGGAACCAGCCAGAACACCAGATAGGGTCTCCACGCCAAAGAAGATTCCAACAATAAGAGGTGTAAGCATAACAAGGGCACCAGGAGGAATCATCTCTTTGATGGATGCATCAGTGGAGATCTTCACACAGGTAGCATAGTCAGGCTTGGCAAGACCCTCCATGAGGCCTGGAATAGTGTTGAATTGCCTACGAACCTCCTCAACCATTTTCAAGGCTGCACTTCCCACACTCTTCATGGTCATGGCAGAGAACCAGTAAGGAAGCATGGCACCCACAATCAGTCCAATGAAAACCTTGGGGGTCAATACATCAACGGTTGAAATAGCAGCACGGCTCACAAAAGCACCAAATAGAGCCAAAGACACAAGTGCAGCAGATCCAATTGCAAATCCCTACAAACATATGAGAATTGAAGCTTAGTGAAATCCATAAGGAATAAAACTTCGTAGAAGACATGTAATTTGTAGTTTAAAAAAAAAAAAACAAAAACAAAAACAAAAAACTTATCCTTTTTTTTTTTTTTTGGTTGGGTGAAAAAAAAATAACTAATCAAGGTAAAAGGAAACCGGCACAGACAAGCTGGCACAGTTGGTTACGAGAAACAGACAGGGGGTTCAAGGCTTGTGGGAGGCAGCAAGAAGCTTAAATTATGTTTCTATAGTCATATTGGAAGTCACACTGAGGCATCTTCCCAGACCATATAAGACTAGTTCCATCAAAAATGAATCTGCAAAACTCTATACTAACAAATCATCATTTGCAAAATCAAAACGATAACAAAACTCAAGAACAGGCGGGTATCACAGTACCTTGCCAATGGCAGCAGTGGTGTTACCAGCAGCATCGAGGGCATCAGTTCTTTCACGGATTCGGTGGCTCATGCCCGCCATCTCAGCAATACCTCCAGCATTGTCACTGATGGGTCCATAAGCATCAATAGCCAACCCAGTAGCAATGGTGCTCAGCATCCCAAGAGCTGCCACTGCAATTCCATACATTGCAGCAAAGCTGAAACTAACAAAAATGCTAACTGCAATGGCAAAGATTGGAATGATGACTGATTTGTATCCTAGGGCAAGGCCAAATATAACATTAGTGGCAGCTCCAGTCCTGCAGGAATCAGCAACATCTTGCACGGGGCTGCAATAAGGAACTTTGTGGGTAAGTATATGTAAGTAATAAGCAAAAAGAAAGAATCATTGTCATGTTAATAATTTTAATACCTGTAGGCATTGCTAGTATAGTACTCTGTAACAAACCCAATAACAAGTCCAGCCCAAAGACCAACACCCACGCACAAGAAGAGCTCCCTGTAAGCATGTTTGATGTCAGTAGTTGCATATCAATAATGACATGTTCATTATTTCATATATCTGAAAACTTAGGGGAGCCAATTAATGAAATTCAAGTGGGTTAAAGCAGGATGAATTCAAATAATGTGTCAACTTGGTAATTGATCAAATCACTGAGCACATCACCAGGAAGTACACGGTCTTTTGTAGCTCATAATCCATTATCAATGTTCATTTTACAATCTAATTACTTATACAGCATATAATAAACTGGAAAGCACCTCCAGAGGATATAAAGTCAACTAACAGAAGAATATGGTTTATCGATAGCTTGTGTTAGGAAAATCTCTGACCCAATGTTAAACAACTCCACGTAAGGAAAAAGGCCTTCCTTTGTGAACCTTAAATAACGTGCAAAAGTATAGTGCAAGCAAGAATGTATTACACCTGGAACCTAACAACTAAAGACCACCCTCACCCAACGAAAAAATGAACATAAATCAAAATTAGAAATGATAATCAGATCTTTAAATTAAAAGTGCATGAGTAATATGTTTGAAAACATATCTAGAGCCAAGAGCCTTGTAGCTCAATTGGCACCTCTTGATATTTCCAATGGAGACATCCAGAGTTCAAATCCCCCCTCCCCTATTGCAACTATCGAATTGGAGAGAGAGAGAGAGAAACATATCTAGAATGGTCTTGAAGATTATATGCACGGTTACCAGTTAGTGTAGAATAAAAACTTATATGTATGGAAAACAATATACTTAAAACAGCACCTTTCTACATAACACATTTGAAAGGAAAAATGAGTAAACCTTACCAGTTCTTCACAACTTTTTGAACCCCAAAATTGTAAATTGTGAAGGATGATGGCAGAGCAACCCAGCTAACAATCGCAATCCCCACAGTCATGAGAACAGTGGAGATGATTAGTTGCTTTTTCAGTGCTGGTTCAATTTCCTTGACAGCCTTGATTTCAAAGAAATCAGTTGCAAAGAGGGTTGTGATTAAACAGACAAGGATACCCATAGAACTGATGAGAAGTGGATAGCACATTGCAGTGAATTCATGGTTGATACCAAAGGAGGAGATGGAAGCAACAACAAGGGCAGCACAAGATGATTCAGCATACGAGCCAAAAAGATCAGATCCCATTCCAGCAATATCCCCAACATTATCACCAACATTGTCTGCAATTACCTGATGAATGACAACGTACCTTAATCATTACAAACCCACAACAGTGGATAAAACAGTTAATTTCAGAAAAGAGACATGGCTTACAGCTGGGTTTCTTGGGTCATCTTCTGGAATGTTTCTTTCAACCTTTCCTACAAGGTCAGCACCAACATCAGCAGCCTTAGTATAAATACCACCACCAACTCTTCCAAAGAGTGCCATGGAAGATCCACCAAGACCATAACCAGTTATAGCCTCAAAAAGGCCTTCCCAATCATCACCATAGTACAGCTTAAAGAGATTGATAGTAATGTAAAGAACCAAAAGACCATTTGCAGCAAGTAGAAAACCCATCACTGCGCCAGATCTGAATGCAGTAATGAAGGCCTTCCCAACACCCTTTCTTGCTTCCAGTGTTGTCCTTGCATTGGCATAAGTAGCAATTTTCATTCCAAGGTAACCAGACAAAACTGAGGTTAAAGCACCAAGCACAAAAGAGACAGTGCTAAAGATTGCAGTTGCAAGTGCTGGCTTGCATAACTTTTCTGCATCATAAGTGCAGGGCTGGTTTTTTGTGCTGAAGCCCTTGACGGACCCCAAGAAGAGGAAGATCAAAATTGCAAAAGCAACCATAAAGACCCCAACATACTGATATTCGGTAAAGAGGAAGGATGTCGCACCTGTTACATGAATGCATACAATAATTTTAATAAAATAGAGATACAACCATAGCTGGTGATAAACTGCAGCTTAAAATCTGAACATATACACAATTAGCTTATAAAAGAAGTGCCTAAACCATATGAGACTTCAAGCAAAGATTATAAACAGATCCAAATAAATCAGGGATCATTATTATTTGGCCATTACCAACAAAGTAGCAAATCTGGCAATATCAAGTTGCAAACAAATACCCATTGTCACATAGAATTATGCAGTACAGTCAGGGATGGAACTAGGATTTGAAGTCGAGGGGGGCAAATATAATTTTTTTTGGGGGGGGGGGGGGGGGGGGCGGCTAAGGATGGCATTGCTCTCGGAGCTGGCGACGGAGATCGTGATCCCAGTCTGCGCTGTGATCGGGATCGCCTTCTCGTTCGTGCAGTTTATACTAGTCTCTCGCGTGAAAGTCACGCCCGAGCGCCACGCGCCGCCTCAGTCCGGAAACAACAACAAGAACGGTTACGGCGAGTACTTGATCGAAGAGGAGGACGGCATCAACGACCAAAACGTCGTCGCTAAGTGCGCTGAGATTCAGAACGCCATTTCCGAAGGTGAGAGAGCTTAGATCTAACGGTTCTTGTAGTTTTTTGACAAAAAATTACGAGCTTTTGGGTTTCGTTTGGAAACTAAGAAAATGAAGGAAAGTTAAAAAAGAAAAGTCAGATTTTGAGCTTACTAAATTATTCTTGACTTGTTTTTGTTAAGAAAACGAGCAAAAGAAAGTGAAATTTTGAACTTGAATTTTTTTTTTTTTTAATGATTTTTCAGCTGAACTGGTAGTTTTTTCTGTTTTAATAAAAAAACAAAAAAAAGTTGTGAACTTTAAGTTTTGGAAATTCAATAGTTGTCGGAAACCAAACAAGGTGTATTATCGGGTTTCATACGTTAACAGAAGTTGACGAAACCTACGCATTTTTGGAATTTTTCTACGTATGGACTATTATGGACTTCTTCTTTTTTTTACGTTAAGCTTTTACTATTGGATCTGCCTTTTTTTAGCTTTTGGGCTTGACGTATTTTTATTTTTATTATTTGTTATTACTATTAGTAAATGTTTTTAATTATTTTGCCGTGTTTACTTTAGATCTAGAAGATAATGTATGTTTTCAATTTTTATTTTTATTACTGGGATGGATGTTAATGATTTTTGTCTTTTTCTATGTAAATACGTTTGGCTTTTTGGGTATTACCATTGTTTACTAGATGTGCACTGCACGTGAATGCTGTCACTCAATGGATGTGGCTTTATTTACTGTGTGTGTTGTAGCATCTTTGGGGATCAAAGATATTGTGTATTATAAAAAGAGAAAAAACATTTAAAACAATTTTGTTTTATTCTTTGTTGTTTTCTTTTTTTCTTTTTTTGTTTCGATTTTCGTGTTGTTGTTTGGGAAAGTAAATGTTATTCGTGTTTACCTTGTCGTTACTAGGAGGAGTTAATTTTTTTTGTCGTATGTACATGAAGGATTTCAGGAGTATTTATTAATTATTAAAAAAAAAAAAAACTGAGAATATGGCATGTGGAAATGGATCTACGTTCTGACTTCTGAGTATTTTGAACAAGTGATTTTAGTGGTAGTATTAGGATGGTGTCAGTATAAGAAATGATTCGACTTACCTAGGAAAAAAAGAAGAAGATATAGTTTTGTGGCTGAAAAGAATATTCCTAATGCGATGCCACAGGGATAAAATGCCCCTTGCTTTTTGCAAAACATCATGGGCATGGCATTCTGTCTAATGCTAATGAAGTTTGTTTGAGAAAGTAGGATTCTCTTGTGTGTGTATATATATATATATATACACATTTGTCAATAACGCTTGATAATATAATATATATATATATATATTTAAAAAAGAAAAAAGAAAAAGAAATTTGATAATTATGATAGTTACTAATAGATATTTATTATGATTGCATATTTGCATTTGTATATAGAACTATATATTTTAACATTTAAAGAAAACATGATATGCTAAGGTTTTAATGGAGATTTTAAATATAGAATAGAAATTTAATTTAATTAAAAATGTATATTAAAATAATTATGTATAAAATTGTGAGACCTCAAAAAGCTTACATGACATAGTATATATATATATATATATATAGGCCCTTACAACCAGTGCTCATTTCCCATTTTTTGATTATTTGTCAAGCTAGGGCTATTACAAGGTTAAACGATCTCATCATAATGTATTAATTTTCCAAAAGTCTTGGGTGGAATCCCTTACAACCAGTGCTCATTTCCCATTTGTTGATTATTTGTCAAGTTAAGGATATTACAAATTTACTACATAAATCTTACAAACTTATGTGTCAACTTTTAAACATAAAACAAGAAAATAATCAAGAAATTTATTTATTATGTTGTTGATGTGGCATTGTGTACAACCTTTTTTTGTTGTTGATGAAAGTCATTGCCACACAATTTTGTAATCTTTTTGTACTAAAATTGGTAGTAGCTTTAGCATTGATGATAAATTTTTTTTTTATTACACCAGTCTTTTCAATCCCTGAATTTTCTTCATCTTTAGATTTCCTACCACTGTACTCAGGGATAGAACCATGTACAAGCAGAGGGGGCTGTGCCNCCTTTTTATTATGAGTCAAGTTAATATGTGCTCTTAGGGCACACATTAACCATTTATTTTGGGAAAGTTTTTATAGAAAATTGAAAAAACTGTTAAAACAGTAAATTACTTTTTCGTTTTTCCATAAAAAATTTTTTTAAAATGGATTACTAATATATGTCCTAAGGGTACACGTTAGTAAATTTTTTTATTATTATAAATATTTGAGTGCCAAAATACTTTTTTAATAAATAAAATATCTATAAGTATGACTTCAATGTCTAAATATTAAAACTGAATACATTATTGATCCTTAAAATTTACGTATTAGACCCATTTGATTCATAAAATTCAAAGTGAATTCTATTAGTCATTTTCCTTTTTCGTCAACTTTCATTTATTCTTTGCCTATGTATCTAAACTAAACAATACCGCATTATTTGAAGACGTGGCAACTCTTTTAATGTTAAAAAGTTACACATTACCCCGCACAAACCTAGACCAACCATTTTTTTAATATACCCAATTCAAACTTGTTAGAGTTTCTAACGAGTCTCTCTTTTTCTAAACTCGTATCACGAAACTCTTGATTAACCAATCTTGTAGTATTTGCCAATAGTACAGCATTACTCTAAAAAGGAAATCATTCATTTTTAATAAATCTTCACGTATATTTGCATATAATGACCGATAAAAGCATAAAACCAAACCCCAGAAATCCACTTAACTGGGTGAACATATATATTGCTGGTATAGCTCATGCTCCAGGAGTTCGAGTTCAAGAAATTCTTTACAATAGGTTCGCGTTCAACACCTATTGTTGTAATTATTTTTATCAACTTCAGTACAAAAATGGAACCAGGCAAGAATCACCTGATATTTTACAGAAGCAACCGTTTTCTCACAGAAAACACCACTTTGTTCCAATCATTTTCTTACTTCCCAATTTTCAGCAACGTACCCATGCACCACAAAGAAAATATTGTGTTTCAACTTTTAAGCAAGGAAACTAGCCAAGTACCCATAAATAGAGACAACTAACCAGAAGGAAATGTTCACTTTCGTAATAGCAAAGAATCTAAGCCACAACCTCTTAATTTCACTTTGCAAACAAGCTTGTTCACTGCTGCAACATATATTTAAAAAGCTAACAGCAAGTCTTCCACTTTCAATAAACTCTATTATAACTGATCCACTTTGCATCTGATAGCTTTTGACATTGTTGTGCATAATCCTTAGTTGGAAGACTTTAGCTAGGAGGGGATCTTCTCCCCATTGGTTACTCATGGACGATATCTAAATAATATGCTATTGATTTGTAACTTTCATGCCATATATATATGAACATAAGGAATATTCTTCTGTCAAAAAGTTTCAGTGCACTCACCTATATTATGTTCAAAATAATACACTACAAAGAAACAGTAGCACTGTATGCTTTTCTTTCCAATTGGCAAACCATAATCAGTCAGGACCTACATAATGGAGCAGGCAACAATAGTGTATTTAGCATGCATCTGTACATTGAAAATTTCCTGCATCCTACAAATAATTATACAATCAATGCCTACCATATGGGTCAACCAGCAATGGAAAAAATTAACCAAGAACTTCAACAGCCTAGGATAGATGTAGAAAATAAAGGGCAATAGCATCCAAAATCTCATATTGTTATTCTACCAATAATGGATGGCAATGATCTTTTTCGTAGCTGGGCCAGGAGTCTTTGCCATGCATGAATGCCTCATGATGCATGGGCCTCTCTTCCTTCTCGTGTAGTGCCCTGGAATTCAGTAGTAAGTAGTACAATAGTAACAGTAGTAAGTAGTTAAACTTTGTAGTTATAGCTTGATCAAGTAGTTAAACAGTAGTAAGTCATGACTTCTTAAAGTAGCAATTCTTTGGTGCAAAAGGAGATTCCAAGGGTTTGATAATGAATTTTTTTGCAACATTTAAGTCTCCTATAAGGCTATACCACGCTCATTCTAGCAGAGTATTATGAAAAATTTTAATTTATAAGAGAGAGAGAGAGAGAGAGAGAGAGAGAGTCTCTCATAGGTACAACTGTACCTAATATATTCCCCTGAGACAACACTGTTGTCTGTAGGGCTAGTGGGTCTATCCTTCAGGGGATTCGGGAAACAGTTTGGTTTATTTTCCTATCAATATCTCCTACCTTCTTCTCTCTCAAATATTCTCTATTCTTGCCATAGTGTCATGGAAGACCTTTCAAAACAATGGACTAAGCTTTCGTTGTTAGATAGAGAGACAAAATCACATTGGGAAAAAACAGAGAATCTAATGATCATATCATTGCTGCTAAGTTCTTAACCCGCAGAGCGTTGAATGTTGATGTTGTTGGTAGAACCTTCAAACCTTTATGGAGAGCGATGAACGGCTTCACAATAAAATATATGGACAATCACACTCTGTTGTTTGTTTTTGAAAATCAGGAAGATGTCAACCGGGTCCTGCTCAGTGAGCCTTGGACTTTTGACAAACACCTGGTGATGGTTCAAAAGTATGAAAGAAATACTCCCTTACAGGATGTAAGTTTTAACAAAACCTCTCTTTGGGTGCAAGTTTTTGATATTCCAGTAAGATACATGACCAAGGAGGTGGCAGAAGATATATGTAGTTCTGTTGGAGAGGTATGCCCCTCTGAAACTCACCCAACGGAAGTAGGAGGTTGTTTTGTGCGGGTTAGGGTCAGAGTGGATGTGACACAACCATTATGCCGTGGAAGAGTTGTAGACATGGAAGTGGGTGGCCAGGTCTGGGTATCCTTCAAATACGAAAGGTTACCCATTATATGCTACTGGTGGGGGCGCCTTGATCATGATGAGAGAGATTGCCCGTTGTGGATTGAAAGCAAGGGCACTCTTAAGCCTCAGGATAAGCAATTTGGACCTTTTATGCCTGCCTCTCTGTCTGTAAACCTAAGGAAAACTGTTTTGCATGTTTCGGGCTTCTTTGAAGATAGAAAGGGTCTTCAACCTGGTCTGATGAAGACCAAGGCGAGCTCATGTAGTCAATTGGAGACGGTACCTCCACCGAAAAACACTGGCCTTCCTCTCTCTGGTGAAAAAGTAGACATGGAAACCTCGTTTATGGCGGTGAATGCAATAAATGAGGATGTACTTCCGGTTGCCTCGAGTTTGCAGATTGATGTAGATATGACGACAGACACTCAGGATGAAGCTGCTTTATCCTCACCACCAGCTATTTTTCACCATCCCAACGAAGGTGACGTGAACATAAAGGGAGGCGGATCCTTAATGGGTGCTGCACAACTCCTTCCAAAGATCTTAAAGCCTGTACTTGATCCACAAATCACGGGTACATACGCTGAGGGTGACCCTTTCCTTGCTAAACTCCAAGAAATTGACCGTGACCTACAAAAGTTTGATCATGTCCCATATGAGAAAAAGGAGTGCGCAAGAAACCAACAAAGTGCTCAGTTATCACAAATTGAGGGCTGCCAGATTGGGGAGTTGGGCTCGTTGGGATTCGAAACAGATGAATATTTAAAGTGCACGGATTCAGAAATAACAAAAGTATCAAATGGACCAGAAGGGAAAGGAAAAATAGGACTTGGGCCCGGCCCACAAAAAGATATGAAGAAAGGGCAATGGACAAGAATAACAAAAAGGCTCAATTATGATTTAGGGGTGGAAGTCTCATACGGGGCTGATGGCCTAAAACGTAAAGACAGGGAGAATCAGGCCCGTGAGGAACTCAATACAGAGAAGGAAAAAAAAAACAAAAGTTAAGGGAGGAAAATATGAAACAAAGTGTGCGGTTTGCCACACATTTGGGATCGGCGGAGGTTGCGGAGCAACCCCGCCGGGTGCAATGAGTATCCTTAGTTGGAACTGTCGGGGGCTTGAAAACCGGCAGACAATTTAAGAGCTTGGTGATATAGTCCGGGCACAAGATCTCACAGTGGTGTTTTTAGTCAAAACATGGCTGGATGAGTCAAGGCTAGCTGGTTTACGTGATTCACTTCATTTCGGTCATCACCATGGGGTTTCAAGATTAACTCGTGGTGGTGGCTTGGTGTTGTTTTGGAAGAATGACTTTGATGTAAAAGTTATGTCTTCCTCAAAAAATCATATAGATGTCCTGATCAATAGAGGAAAGGAAAATGTGTGGCGCTTTACGGGTTTTTACGGAGCACCAGAAACTCAGCTTCGTATGGAATCTTGGGATTTACTATGAGATTTAAACAATCGCTTCTCTATTCCGTGGTTGTGTGGGGTGGATTTTAATGAACTTTTGAAGTCACACGAAATATTGGGAGGCCGTTTATGACCTTATGGACAAATGTAGAAATTTCGCGAAGCCCTTGACGAGTGTGGTTTGTTTGATCTTGGTTTTGTGGGTAATAAGTTCACGTGGCACAAAACTCATCTGGGTGGTGGAGTGGTGTGGGAAAGGTTGGACAGAGCACTCAGTACATTTGATTGGTTTAACTTGTTCCCAGCTACTAAGGTAAAAACTTTGGTTTGTGCCTCTTCTGACCATTGTCCTATCATGATCCTACCCGAAGGGATCAATTTAAATCCCTAACGCCCTTAGCGTTTTGAGCATATGTGGCTTGAAGAACAGGGCTGCCACAACACTGTTCAAAATGCTTGGAAAGCCATCTCCTCGGACCCACCTATGACAAAAGTTATGTTGAATGTTGATACGTGTAAAACCCAGCTGAAAGTTTGGAGTAAGAAGTCCTTTTGTAATGTAGTAAACACACTATTGGAGAAAAAAAAGAATCTGAAAGAAGCGAAAGAGTCTGCTACGAAAGGAGGGAGTGTTGATTTTTTTCTCCAGTTAAAAGCTGAGGTGGCCGAGCTTCTTAGAGTGGAAGAAAAAATGTGGCAGTAGCGAAGCCACGAGCAGTGGATGATTTCTGGTGACAAAAACTCTAGCTATTTTCATAACTGTGCTTCACAACGGTTCCGACGAAACAGTATTACTAAACTCAAAGATTCATAGGGCAGAATGGCCTCATGTGATGATGAGGTTTCAGTAATGTTTGTTGAGTATTATAAACATTTGTTCACCACCTCAAACCCGCAAGACATCGAGGAAGTAGTTCAATTTACTAAACAGGTGGTGTCCGAAGATATGAACAACTGTTTGGTCAGAAACTTCACAAAGGACGAGGTGGAAATGGCCTTGAAACAAATGGCTCCATTGAAAGCCCCGAGGCCTGATGGAATGTCGCCAGTCTTCTTCCAACATTATTGGGAAAGCATTGGGAACAATATTGTAAAAGCTATGATCTCATGCCTAAATTTAAACTCAATAGAGACAGGTTTGAATCATACTTTTATTACTCTTATTCCCAAGGTGAAGAGTCCTGAATTTGTTACTGAATTTTGCCCCGTTGCCCTCTGTAATATTTTATATAAACTTGTTTCAAAAGTGTTGGCAAATAGGCTGAAGAAAATTTTACCCCATGTTATTTCTGAATCTCAGAGTGCATTTCAATCGGACAAAGCCATTTCCGATAATATCTTGGTAGCCTTTGAGACTTTGCACCATATGAAGAGGAAAAGAACAAGAAAAATGGGACATATGGCTTTAAAATTGGATATGAGTAAAGCCTATGATCGGTTGGAATGGGTCTTCCTTCAAAGGATTATGGAGAAGATGGGCTTTCATTCGAAGTGGATAGGCTGGATTATGGAGTGTGTAAAATCTGTGTCCTATTCGATTTTAGTCAACGGTGAACCAAAAGGTCATATTGTTCCCTTACGAGGTATTCGTCAGGGTGATCCTCTCTCTTTATCTTTTTTTGTTATGTTCTGAAGTTCTAAATGGGTTAATTGAGCATGTAGTGGACTGTAAACATATAGAGGGTGTCTCTCTTTGTAGAAATGGACCAAAGATCTCTCACATCTTTTTTGCAGATGATAGCCTGCTATTTTGCCGTGCAAGAGTGGGAGATGTGGAAAAAATTCAGGAGATGTAGGGAAAATATGAACGGGCGTTAGGACAAAAAAATTAACTCGAACAAGACTACCCTCTTTTTTAGCAATAATACCTCAGTTGGTACAAAAGAAGAATTAAAAGTTTTGCTTGGAGTGGTCGAATTAAAGGAGTATGAAAGGTATTTGGGTTTACCAACGATAGTTGGTAGGAAAAAAAAGGCGAGCTTAAATTTCATAAAAGATAAAGTGTGGGGTAAACTCCAAGGGTGGAAGGAGAAATTATTATCGCAAGCCGGTAAAGAAGTTCTTCTGAAGGCGGTGGTTCAAGCCATTCCTACGTTTGCAATGAGTTGTTTTCGTTTGCCAATCGGTCTTTGTCAAGACATTGAGATGCTCACTCGAAAATTTTGGTGGAGTCAAAGGGGTGATAGAAGAAAAATTCATTGGGCAAAATGGAAGGTATTATGTCAACCAAAGAGTGAGGGGGGTTTAGGCTTTAAAGATCTTTGCAAATTCAATAAAGCTATGTTGGCAAAGCAGGTGTGGAGATTGATTCATGATAAGGAGTCCCTATTTTATAGAGTTTTTAAGGCGAAGTATTTTCCAAACTGCTCAATTTTTGAAGCTAAAACTTCTTCTGGCTCTTTCGCATGGAAGAGTATTCTGTGGTCCAGGGATTTAATTGAAAAGGGATCCTTTTGGAGAACTGGAAATGGTAAATCGGTTCAGATATATAAAGACGCCTGGTTACCAAGTCTTGATGGCCGTTTAAATTCCCCGGTGATGCAGCTTGCTCCGGAATCTACTGTGGACTCTCTGATTAATTCTAAATCGGGTTTGTGGGATACCAATCTCATTGATTTGTGCTTTTATCCACTTGATGCTTTGTTGATCAAGTCTCTGCCTCTATGTTCTAGTCCGCAACCCGACACTTTGGTTTGGAGATCTGAACTTTCGGGTTGCTATTCTGTGAAGTCGGGTTATAAGCTCCTGTGTGAGCTTCTCCTTCCTGACATGAATCGTCCACCTGTCTTGGATTCTATAAGAAGTTTCTAGAAAAGCATCTGGAAGTTGAAAGTTCCTGGTAAGATTAAGCATTTTCTTTGGAGGGCCTGCACAAATTTGCTGCCCTCTAAAGAAAATCTACTGAAGCGAAAAATCCTCAAAGATTCAAGTTGTCCTCGATGCTTTGGTGTTTTGGAGTCTGTTGTGCATGCTTTATGGAGCTGTACCTGTATCGAAGCTGTGTGGAGGGCGGATTTTGAATGGGTGGATCAGTTCATCGGCTTCTGAGTCCTTTACGGACGTTTTGGAAAAAATCTGTACCAAACTTGCCTTGTTACCTCTATTTGCTACTACGGCCTGGTCATTCTGGTATCAAAGAAATAAATCTCGACACCAAGACAATCCCCTGCCCCTTCACAATATTGCTGGTTTTGCAAAAAACTACCTCCACGAATTCAGGGGGTTGGTTTGCCCCCATCCTCACAGACGTCGAGCTGTTTCTCGCAGATGGGTTCCTCCTGTAGTTGGTGTGGTGTATGATGGTGCTTGGTACAGAGAGTCGGATATGGCGGGAATTGGTGTGGTTATCCGAAATGATGTGGGCCAGGTGTTGGCTGCTCTATCCGAGCAGATAGTAAAACCCCCAACTGTGGAAATCCTAGAACTTCTTACTGCCTGGCGTGCTGTCACTCTTGCTGCAGAATCGGGCTTTGCTCGGATGGTTTGTGAAGGCGACTCTGAATCGGTGGTTAACTTACTAAGGTGTCCCGGCATGGAAAACTCTTGGGGAGGGCATATAATTATGGACATTAAATCCCATTCAAACTCATTTATGAGTATTTTTTTCGTTCACGTAGGTCGGCAAGGCAATGTAATTGCACATGCCTTAGCCCAGCGAGCAAGACAATCTTTTTCTTCTCAAATCTAGTTGGAGTGTGTTCCAACGGATGTTATGTCTTTTGTATGGGATGATTTTCCTCTTTCTTGATTAATATTAGTAAGTATTCACTTCTCAAAAAAAAAAAATGTACAACTGTACAAGTACCTTTTTACCCATAGGAGCCCACTCCCAAAAAAAAAAAAAAAAAAAAAAATTACTACTC